>NC_135823.1:67442442-67734942 GCF_964213995.1 Mustelus asterias
ATCGAGTCTGCATTGACGCTCTGACAGAGGACCTTACCCAGGCCTGCTCCCCACCCTATCCCCATCACATTCACCCCGACTATTCCATCTAGCCTATACATCTTGGGCCACACTAAGGGTCAATTTACTATGGCCAATCCACCTGCAGATCTTTGGAGTGTGGGAGGAAACTGGGGCACCATGGCAATGAAACCATTGTCAATTGTCAGAAAAACTCATCTGGTTCACTAATGTCCTTTAGGGAAGGAAATCTGCCGTCTGTACCCGGTCTGGCCTACATGTGACTCCAGAGCCACAGCAATGTGGTTGACTCTCAACTGCCCTCAGGCAACTAGGGATGGGCAATAAATGCTGGCCCAGCCAGCGACGCCCATGTCCCACAAATGAGTAAAAAAAAAAATCCTGATAGCCAATTGGTGAAGGAAGACACCAGAACTTGTCTTAATTTGGAATGGTCTTATTCCCAGAGTGAAACATTACAGTACAGATTGTTTTTGCTGGAGTTCAGACGAATGAAGAGTGGGGGATGGGGGGGGGATCTGATAGAGACTATAAAATTCGAACAGGTCTAGACAGGGTAGATGCGGGGAGGATATTCCCGATGGTGGGGGAGTCCAGTCTGAGGATTTGGGGTAGACCATTTAGGACAGAGGTGAGGAGACATTTCTTCACCCAAAGAGTGGTGAGCCTGTGGAATTCATTACCACAGGAAGTAGTTGATACCAAAACATTGAATGTATTCAAGAGGCGGCTGGATATAGCACTTGGGGTGAATGGGATCAAAGGTATTGGGGAGAAAGCAGGATTAGGCTACTGAGTAGGATGATCAGCCATGATCGTGATGAATGGCGGAGCAGGCTCGAAGGGCTGAATGGCCTCCTCTTGCTCCTATCTTCTATGTTTCTATGTTTCTACGTGTATATCTCCTGATTTCCCCACTACTCCTGTGACAGTCAGTCTCTCTCTATATGTGCTCAAGTGTCCAGCCAATCAATGCAAACCCCACATGTACATTTTTTACCTCAACTGTTGCAATGAACAATATGGCCTGAATGGTCCCCAGCCAATCACAGATTACCCTCGGTATATTTCTCCACTATCCTATCTCCCCCAGATCCCATCTCCCTCGCTTTGAACTCGCCTAAATCCTGCGAGATGTTGATTTTAACAACTTTCCCTCCACAGCCCAGAGCCCCACGAGCCCAACAATCGGGAGTGGGTTGGGGTTAAAATAAGGAGATGTGACCCCCACCTGACCTCATTCGGGGCTGCTGCATTTTCACTGAGGGCTCCAAATTAAAGGAGTGTGGCTCAGTAGGTGGCACCCGGGCCTCTGAGGTAAGAAGGTTGTGGGTTCAAGTCCCGATCCAGCACCTGAGCACAAAGATCAAGGGTGGCAGTGCACTGATAAGGGAGCGCTGCACTCACTGAGGGAGCGCTGCACTCACTGAGGGAGCGCTGCACTCACTGAGGGAGCGCTGCACTCACTGAGGGACGGTGTTCCAACACTGAGGGAGCGCTGCACTCACTGAGGGAGCGCTGCACTCACTGAGGGACTGAGTTCGAACACTGAGGGGGTGCTGCACTCACTGAGGGACGGTGTTCCAACACTGAGGGAGCGCTGCACTCACTGAGGGAGCGCTGCACTCACTGAGGGAGCGCTGCACTCACTGAGGGAGCGCTGCACTCACTGAGGTTGCGCTGCACTCACTGAGGGAGCGCGGCACTCACTGAGGGAGCGCTGCACTCACTGAGGGAGCGCTGCACTCACTGAGGGACCGAGTTCCAACACTGAGGGAGCGCTGCACTCACTGAGGGAGCGCTGCACTCACTGAGGGAGCGCTGCACTCACTGAGGGAGCGCTGCACTCACTGAGGGAGCGCTGCACTCACTGAGGGAGCGCTGCACTCACTGAGGGAGCGCTGCACTCACTGAGGGAGCGCTGCACTCACTGAGGGAGCGCTGCACTCACTGAGGGGGTGCTGCACTCACTGAGGGACTGAGTTCGAACACTGAGGGAGCGCTGCACTCACTGAGGGAGAGGAAACACGCTCACGTGGCAGCGTTTCGAACGGGAGTTAACCCTGGTGTCAATCAACTTCACAAAAATCGATCTTTGCCACATCGTGAAGGGAACTTTCTCTCTACAAATTGGGTTTTCTACATTACAAGGGCAGCATGGACAATTTGGGCCGAAGGGCCTGTTTCCATGCTGTAAACATCTATGGCGCAATGACAACTGTACTTCATTGGTTGTAAAGTGCTTTGGGAACTTCTTGAAAGCTCTTGAAAGGCGCTATATAAATGCAAGTTTTTCTTTCTTTTCAATCAGGCCATTGAGAAAACTCCCACAAAACATCATAGAATCATGGAACCCCTACAATGCAGAAGGAGGCCATTCAGCCCATCGAGTCTGCACTGACTCTCTGTCAGAGCATCTTACCCAGGCCAATCCTCCACCCTATCCCTGCGCATTTACCCCGATAATCCCCCTAACCCACACATCTTGGGATACTAAGGGGCAATTTAGCACGGCCAATCCACCTAACCCACACACCTTTGGAGTGTGGGAGGAAACCGGAGCACCCGGAGGAAACCCATGCAGACACGGGGAGAATGTGCAGTCTCCACACAGACAGTGACCCGAGCTGGGAATCAAACCCGGATCCCTGGTGCTGTGAGGCAGCTGTGCTAACCACTGTGTTACCGTGCCATCATGACTTGATGACATTTTTATCACCATACTATGTACATGATGGTAGGAAGTTTAACAACACCAGGTTAAAGTCCAACAGGTTTATTTGGTAGCAAAAGCCACACAAGCTTTCGAGGCTCTGAGCCCCTTCTTCAGGTGAGTGGGAATTCTGTTCACAAACAGAACTTATAAGACACAGACTCAATTTACATGAATAATGGTTGGAATGCGAATACTTACAACTAATCCAGTCTTTAAGAAACAAAACAATGGGAGTGGAGAGAGCATCAAGACAGGCTAAAAAGATGTGTATTGTCTCCAGACAAGACAGCCAGTGAAACTCTGCAGGTCCACGCAACTGTGGGAGTTACAAATAGTGTGACATAAATTCTGATTCTAGGATCGCATGATAAAGACTCAGGAGGAAAAAAGCAGAAATATTTATGTGAAATAGTGTGACATAAACCCAATATCCCGGTTGAGGCCGTCCTTGTGTGTGCGGAACCTGGCTATCAGTTTCTGCTCCGCGACTCTGCGCTGTCGTGTGTCGCGAAGGCCGCCTTGGAGAACGCTTACCCGAATATCAGAGGCCGAATGCCCGTGACCGCTGAAGTGCTCCCCAACAGGAAGAGAACAGTCTTGCCTGGTGATTGTCGAGCGGTGTTCATTCATCCGTTGTCGCAGCGTCTGCATAGTTTCCCCAATGTACCATGCCTCGGGACATCCTTTCTTGCAGCGTATCAGGTAGACAACGTTGGCCGAGTTGCAAGAGTATGTACCGTGTACCTGGTGGATGGTGTTCTCACGTGAGATGATGGCATCTGTGTCGATGATCCGGCACGTCTTGCAGAGGTTGCTGTGGCAGGGTTGTGTGGTGTCTTGGTCACTGTTCTCCTGAAGGCTGGGTAGTTTGCTGCGGACAATGGTCTGTTTGAGGTTGTGCGGTTGTTTGAAGGCAAGAAGTGGGGGTGTGGGGATGGCCTTGGCGAGATGTTCGTCTTCATCAATGACATGTTGAAGGCTCCGGAGGAGATGCCGTAGCTTCTCCGCTCCGGGGAAGTACTGGACAACGAAGGGTACTCTGTCCACTGTGTCCCGTGTTTGTCTTCTGAGGAGGTCGGTGCGGTTTTTCGCTGTGGCGCGTTGGAACTGTTGATCAATGAGTCTAGCGCCATATCCTGTTCTTATGAGGGCATCTTTCAGCGTCTGGAGGTGTCTGTTGCGATCCTCCTCATCCGAGCAGATCCTGTGTATACGGAGGGCTTGTCCGTAGGGGATGGCTTCTTTAACGTGTTTAGGGTGGAAGCTGGAGAAGTGGAGCATCGTGAGGTTATCCGTGGGCTTGCGGTACAGTGAGGTGCTGAGGTGACCGTCCTTAATGGAGATGCGCGTGTCCAAGAATGCAACCGATTCCGGAGAGTAGTCTATGGTGAGCCTGATGGTGGGATGGAACTTGTTGATGTCATCATAGAGTTGTTTCAGTGATTGTTCACCATGAGTCCAAAGGAAGAAAATGTCATCGATGTATCTAGTGTATAGCACCGGTTGAAGGTCCCGTGCGGTGAAGAAGTCTTGTTCGAACCTGTGCATGAAGATGTTGGCATATTGAGGTGCAAATTTGGTCCCCATGGCTGTTCCGTGTGTCTGGATGAAGAACTGGTTGTTGAAGGTGAAGATATTGTGGTCCAGGATGAAGCGGATGAGATGTAAAATTGCATCTGGAAACTGGCAGTTGTTGGCGCTGAGCACTGAGGCCGTTGCAGCAATGCCATCGTCATGGGGGATGCTGGTGTAGAGTGCTGAGACATCCATTGTGACGAGGAGCGCTCCTGGTTCAACTGCTCCATGTGTGCCGAGTTTCTGTAGGAAGTCCGTCGTGTCGCGACAAAAGCTGGGGGTTCTTTGTACAATGGGTTTCAGGATGCCCTCGACATAGCCGGAGAGGTTCTCGCACAGGGTCCCATTGCCCGATACGATGGGACGGCCGGGTGTGTTTGCCTTGTGTATCTTCGGGAGGCAGTAGAGATCTCCAACGCGGGGAGTACGTGGGATGAGAGCATGGAGGGTGTTCTGAAGGTCCGGATCAAAGGTCTTGATCAGAGTGTTGAGTTGACGGGTGTGTTCTTTGGTCGGATCTGCAGGTAACTGTCTGTAGTGTTCCTCGTTGTTGAGTTGTCGGTACACTTCTTTGCAGTAATCCGTTCTGTTCAGTATGACGATGGCCCCTCCTTTGTCTGCTGGTTTGATGACAATGTTGCGGTTGGTCTTGAGAGCGTGGATGGCGTTACGTTGTGCTTGGGTGATGTTCGGGGCTGTCTTGTGAGTGCGGCTGATGAATTTGGTGTTGACGCACCTCCTGACGGCTTGGGCATACATGTCAAGTCGAGGGCAGCGGCCTTCCGGAGGAGTCCAATTCGACTCTTTCCTCTTCGGATGCACTGCGGATCTCTCTGTCGGCTGTTCCAGTTCATTGGCTGTCTCATTGTGTTCGTTGTTGGCCTCTTGGGGTTTGTGGAAGAACTCCCTCAGCCTCATTCGCCTGATGAATTCCTCTGTGTCTGCTGCGAGACTGATGGGGTCTATTTTGGTGGTGGGGCAAAAATTAAGCCCTCGGCTGAGAACTTCGATTTCATCTGGTTGAAGTGTGTAGTCGGACAAGTTGACAATGGACTTCCCTGCAGTGGGACTGTTTCCTACTGTGGTACCGGGGGAGGCTTGGTTGCTGCTGGTGGTGATGCCGAGTTTCTCAAGTTTCCTGTTCTTGGTGTGCATGTAGATGGTGTAGTTCCTTTGTCTCGTCTGCTTGGCAGAGTTTCGCAGCTGGTCTGCGTCCTGAGCGCAAGTTGAGAATATGGATTCGATCTTGGTTTCCAGGCTGCGGCGTTTGCTGTAGAGTTGGTGTATGAGGTGGTTGAGGAGGGTGAGAGAGGTGCGACGGCAAAGTCTCTCAGCGTAGTCTGTGTTATAGGTTGACCTGAGTGGGTTCGTGATCTGTAGTCCTTTCGGTATCTTGTCTGCTTTCTTGCATCTTTGTAGAAACTTGATGTCTGTGTCGATATGCGCGATCTTCTTGGCGATCCTCTCCACTTGGAGCCGGCAGTTTGCGGTGTCTATGGTAGTCATGATGTGGAGATGCCGGCGTTGGACTGGGGTAAACACAGTAAGAAGTTTAACAACACCAGGTTAAAGTCCAACAGGTTTATTTGGTAGCAAAAGCCACACAAGCTTTCGAGGCTCTGAGCCCCTTCTTCAGGTGAGTGGGAATTCTGTTCACAAACAGAACTTATAAGACACAGACTCAATTTACATGAATAATGGTTGGAATGCGAATACTTACAACTAATCCAGTCTTTAAGAAACAAAACAATGGGAGTGGAGAGAGCATCAAGACAGGCTAAAAAGATGTGTATTGTCTCCAGACAAGACAGCCAGTGAAACTCTGCAGGTCCACGCAACTGTGGGGGTTACAAATAGTGTGACATAAATTCTGATTCTAGGATCGCATGATAAAGACTCAGGAGGAAAAAAGCAGAAATATTTATGTGAAATAGTGTGACATAAACCCAATATCCCGGTTGAGGCCGTCCTTGTGTGTGCGGAACCTGGCTATCAGTTTCTGCTCCGCGACTCTGCGCTGTCGTGTGTCGCGAAGGCCGCCTTGGAGAACGCTTACCCAAATATCAGAGGCCGAATGCCCGTGACCGCTGAAGTGCTCCCCAACAGGAAGAGAACAGTCTTGCCTGGTGATTGTCGAGCGGTGTTCATTCATCCGTTGTCGCAGCGTCTGCATAGTTTCCCCAATGTACCATGCCTCGGGACATCCTTTCTTGCAGCGTATCAGGTAGACAACGTTGGCCGAGTTGCAAGAGTATGTACCGTGTACCTGGTGGATGGTGTTCTCACGTGAGATGATGGCATCTGTGTCGATGATCCGGCACGTCTTGCAGAGGTTGCTGTGGCAGGGTTGTGTGGTGTCTTGGTCACTGTTCTCCTGAAGGCTGGGTAGTTTGCTGCGGACAATGGTCTGTTTGAGGTTGTGCGGTTGTTTGAAGGCAAGAAGTGGGGGTGTGGGGATGGCCTTGGCGAGATGTTCGTCTTCATCAATGACATGTTGAAGGCTCCGGAGGAGATGCCGTAGCTTCTCCGCTCCGGGGAAGTACTGGACAACGAAGGGTACTCTGTCCACTGTGTCCCGTGTTTGTCTTCTGAGGAGGTCGGTGCGGTTTTTCGCTGTGGCGCGTTGGAACTGTTGATCAATGAGTCTAGCGCCATATCCTGTTCTTATGAGGGCATCTTTCAGCGTCTGGAGGTGTCTGTTGCGATCCTCCTCATCCGAGCAGATCCTGTGTATACGGAGGGCTTGTCCGTAGGGGATGGCTTCTTTAACGTGTTTAGGGTGGAAGCTGGAGAAGTGGAGCATCGTGAGGTTATCCGTGGGCTTGCGGTACAGTGAGGTGCTGAGGTGACCGTCCTTAATGGAGATGCGCGTGTCCAAGAATGCAACCGATTCCGGAGAGTAGTCTATGGTGAGCCTGATGGTGGGATGGAACTTGTTGATGTCATCATAGAGTTGTTTCAGTGATTGTTCACCATGAGTCCAAAGGAAGAAAATGTCATCGATGTATCTAGTGTATAGCACCGGTTGAAGGTCCCGTGCGGTGAAGAAGTCTTGTTCGAACCTGTGCATGAAGATGTTGGCATATTGAGGTGCAAATTTGGTCCCCATGGCTGTTCCGTGTGTCTGGATGAAGAACTGGTTGTTGAAGGTGAAGATATTGTGGTCCAGGATGAAGCGGATGAGATGTAAAATTGCATCTGGAAACTGGCAGTTGTTGGCGCTGAGCACTGAGGCCGTTGCAGCAATGCCATCGTCATGGGGGATGCTGGTGTAGAGTGCTGAGACATCCATTGTGACGAGGAGCGCTCCTGGTTCAACTGCTCCATGTGTGCCGAGTTTCTGTAGGAAGTCCGTCGTGTCGCGACAAAAGCTGGGGGTTCTTTGTACAATGGGTTTCAGGATGCCCTCGACATAGCCGGAGAGGTTCTCGCACAGGGTCCCATTGCCCGATACGATGGGACGGCCGGGTGTGTTTGCCTTGTGTATCTTCGGGAGGCAGTAGAGATCTCCAACGCGGGGAGTACGTGGGATGAGAGCATGGAGGGTGTTCTGAAGGTCCGGATCAAAGGTCTTGATCAGAGTGTTGAGTTGACGGGTGTGTTCTTTGGTCGGATCTGCAGGTAACTGTCTGTAGTGTTCCTCGTTGTTGAGTTGTCGGTACACTTCTTTGCAGTAATCCGTTCTGTTCAGTATGACGATGGCCCCTCCTTTGTCTGCTGGTTTGATGACAATGTTGCGGTTGGTCTTGAGAGCGTGGATGGCGTTACGTTGTGCTTGGGTGATGTTCGGGGCTGTCTTGTGAGTGCGGCTGATGAATTTGGTGTTGACGCACCTCCTGACGGCTTGGGCATACATGTCAAGTCGAGGGCAGCGGCCTTCCGGAGGAGTCCAATTCGACTCTTTCCTCTTCGGATGCACTGCGGATCTCTCTGTCGGCTGTTCCAGTTCATTGGCTGTCTCATTGTGTTCGTTGTTGGCCTCTTGGGGTTTGTGGAAGAACTCCCTCAGCCTCATTCGCCTGATGAATTCCTCTGTGTCTGCTGCGAGACTGATGGGGTCTATTTTGGTGGTGGGGCAAAAATTAAGCCCTCGGCTGAGAACTTCGATTTCATCTGGTTGAAGTGTGTAGTCGGACAAGTTGACAATGGACTTCCCTGCAGTGGGACTGTTTCCTACTGTGGTACCGGGGGAGGCTTGGTTGCTGCTGGTGGTGATGCCGAGTTTCTCAAGTTTCCTGTTCTTGGTGTGCATGTAGATGGTGTAGTTCCTTTGTCTCGTCTGCTTGGCAGAGTTTCGCAGCTGGTCTGCGTCCTGAGCGCAAGTTGAGAATATGGATTCGATCTTGGTTTCCAGGCTGCGGCGTTTGCTGTAGAGTTGGTGTATGAGGTGGTTGAGGAGGGTGAGAGAGGTGCGACGGCAAAGTCTCTCAGCGTAGTCTGTGTTATAGGTTGACCTGAGTGGGTTCGTGATCTGTAGTCCTTTCGGTATCTTGTCTGCTTTCTTGCATCTTTGTAGAAACTTGATGTCTGTGTCGATATGCGCGATCTTCTTGGCGATCCTCTCCACTTGGAGCCGGCAGTTTGCGGTGTCTATGGTAGTCATGATGTGGAGATGCCGGCGTTGGACTGGGGTAAACACAGTAAGAAGTTTAACAACACCAGGTTAAAGTCCAACAGGTTTATTTGGTAGCAAAAGCCACACAAGCTTTCGAGGCTCTGAGCCCCTTCTTCAGGTGAGTGGGAATTCTGTTCACAAACAGAACTTATAAGACACAGACTCAATTTACATGAATAATGGTTGGAATGCGAATACTTACAACTAATCCAGTCTTTAAGAAACAAAACAATGGGAGTGGAGAGAGCATCAAGACAGGCTAAAAAGATGTGTATTGTCTCCAGACAAGACAGCCAGTGAAACTCTGCAGGTCCACGCAACTGTGGGGGTTACAAATAGTGTGACATAAATTCTGATTCTAGGATCGCATGATAAAGACTCAGGAGGAAAAAAGCAGAAATATTTATGTGAAATAGTGTGACATAAACCCAATATCCCGGTTGAGGCCGTCCTTGTGTGTGCGGAACCTGGCTATCAGTTTCTGCTCCGCGACTCTGCGCTGTCGTGTGTCGCGAAGGCCGCCTTGGAGAACGCTTACCCGAATATCAGAGGCCGAATGCCCGTGACCGCTGAAGTGCTCCCCAACAGGAAGAGAACAGTCTTGCCTGGTGATTGTCGAGCGGTGTTCATTCATCCGTTGTCGCAGCGTCTGCATAGTTTCCCCAATGTACCATGCCTCGGGACATCCTTTCTTGCAGCGTATCAGGTAGACAACGTTGGCCGAGTTGCAAGAGTATGTACCGTGTACCTGGTGGATGGTGTTCTCACGTGAGATGATGGCATCTGTGTCGATGATCCGGCACGTCTTGCAGAGGTTGCTGTGGCAGGGTTGTGTGGTGTCTTGGTCACTGTTCTCCTGAAGGCTGGGTAGTTTGCTGCGGACAATGGTCTGTTTGAGGTTGTGCGGTTGTTTGAAGGCAAGAAGTGGGGGTGTGGGGATGGCCTTGGCGAGATGTTCGTCTTCATCAATGACATGTTGAAGGCTCCGGAGGAGATGCCGTAGCTTCTCCGCTCCGGGGAAGTACTGGACAACGAAGGGTACTCTGTCCACTGTGTCCCGTGTTTGTCTTCTGAGGAGGTCGGTGCGGTTTTTCGCTGTGGCGCGTTGGAACTGTTGATCAATGAGTCTAGCGCCATATCCTGTTCTTATGAGGGCATCTTTCAGCGTCTGGAGGTGTCTGTTGCGATCCTCCTCATCCGAGCAGATCCTGTGTATACGGAGGGCTTGTCCGTAGGGGATGGCTTCTTTAACGTGTTTAGGGTGGAAGCTGGAGAAGTGGAGCATCGTGAGGTTATCCGTGGGCTTGCGGTACAGTGAGGTGCTGAGGTGACCGTCCTTAATGGAGATGCGCGTGTCCAAGAATGCAACCGATTCCGGAGAGTAGTCTATGGTGAGCCTGATGGTGGGATGGAACTTGTTGATGTCATCATAGAGTTGTTTCAGTGATTGTTCACCATGAGTCCAAAGGAAGAAAATGTCATCGATGTATCTAGTGTATAGCACCGGTTGAAGGTCCCGTGCGGTGAAGAAGTCTTGTTCGAACCTGTGCATGAAGATGTTGGCATATTGAGGTGCAAATTTGGTCCCCATGGCTGTTCCGTGTGTCTGGATGAAGAACTGGTTGTTGAAGGTGAAGATATTGTGGTCCAGGATGAAGCGGATGAGATGTAAAATTGCATCTGGAAACTGGCAGTTGTTGGCGCTGAGCACTGAGGCCGTTGCAGCAATGCCATCGTCATGGGGGATGCTGGTGTAGAGTGCTGAGACATCCATTGTGACGAGGAGCGCTCCTGGTTCAACTGCTCCATGTGTGCCGAGTTTCTGTAGGAAGTCCGTCGTGTCGCGACAAAAGCTGGGGGTTCTTTGTACAATGGGTTTCAGGATGCCCTCGACATAGCCGGAGAGGTTCTCGCACAGGGTCCCATTGCCCGATACGATGGGACGGCCGGGTGTGTTTGCCTTGTGTATCTTCGGGAGGCAGTAGAGATCTCCAACGCGGGGAGTACGTGGGATGAGAGCATGGAGGGTGTTCTGAAGGTCCGGATCAAAGGTCTTGATCAGAGTGTTGAGTTGACGGGTGTGTTCTTTGGTCGGATCTGCAGGTAACTGTCTGTAGTGTTCCTCGTTGTTGAGTTGTCGGTACACTTCTTTGCAGTAATCCGTTCTGTTCAGTATGACGATGGCCCCTCCTTTGTCTGCTGGTTTGATGACAATGTTGCGGTTGGTCTTGAGAGCGTGGATGGCGTTACGTTGTGCTTGGGTGATGTTCGGGGCTGTCTTGTGAGTGCGGCTGATGAATTTGGTGTTGACGCACCTCCTGACGGCTTGGGCATACATGTCAAGTCGAGGGCAGCGGCCTTCCGGAGGAGTCCAATTCGACTCTTTCCTCTTCGGATGCACTGCGGATCTCTCTGTCGGCTGTTCCAGTTCATTGGCTGTCTCATTGTGTTCGTTGTTGGCCTCTTGGGGTTTGTGGAAGAACTCCCTCAGCCTCATTCGCCTGATGAATTCCTCTGTGTCTGCTGCGAGACTGATGGGGTCTATTTTGGTGGTGGGGCAAAAATTAAGCCCTCGGCTGAGAACTTCGATTTCATCTGGTTGAAGTGTGTAGTCGGACAAGTTGACAATGGACTTCCCTGCAGTGGGACTGTTTCCTACTGTGGTACCGGGGGAGGCTTGGTTGCTGCTGGTGGTGATGCTGTTGGCTGCCCTCCAGCAGTTCCAAGATGGCATGAGGAAAGATCTTAAGATTTGCTCCTTTTGGAACTCAGTGTAGGCCAGGTGGACCTGGGGCTCCCCCTCCAGGACCCCTCACATAGTCCTTGGAGCCTCGCAGGCCCCACCGCCCCCAGGCATCGATTGTCCATCACGGTGACTGACCAATCCTGCCTAACGCCCTGGTCTGCCAGAGCTAGCCTGAAAGGAAAGAGATGAAAAAGAAACTGCATTCAAAAACTTCCTCTTCAATCCCTTCTCCCATGTGGAAATGGTCGAGAGCTTCAACTTTCCAGGTGCCCAGATCACCTGGTGCCTCCACACCAATGCTATAGATAAGAAAACCCAGCAGTGCCTCTACTTTCTCAGAAGACTAAGGAAATTTGGCATGTCAGCTCTGACTCTCATCAACTTTTACAGATGCACCACAGAAAGCATTCTTTCTGGTTGTATCACAGCTTGGTATTGCTCCTGCTCTGCCCAAGACTGCAAGGAACTATAAAAGGGCGTGAATGTAGCCCAAACCATCACGCAAACCAGCCTCCCATCCATTGACTCTGTCTACACTTCCTGCTGCCTCGGCAAAGCAGCCAGCATAATTAAGGACCCCACAAACCCCAGACATTCTCTCTTCCATCTTCTTCCATTGGGAAAAATATACAAAAGTCTGAGGACACCGTACCAACCAACCGACTCAAGAACAGTTTCTTCCCTGCTGCCATCAGACTTTTGAATGGACCTACCTTGCATTAAGTTGATCTTTCTCTACACCCTAGCTATGACTGTAACACTATATTCTGCACTCTCTCCTTTCCTTCTCTATGAACGGTATGCTTTGTCTGTATTTTGCGCAAGAAACAATACTTTTCACTGTATACTAATACATGTGACAATAATAAATCAAATCAAATTAATGAACACAGTTGGGTCCCAGGCTAAACCTTTCCACTTTTTATGATACAAGAAAATCATGAGCTGTGGTACATGTTCCTATTCTAAGAAATGAATTAATTTTGACGTGTTACCTCATGAGGTAAATAACTACGTTGCACTAAAAGAGGGGATAAAGCTGATTGGAGCTCCTTTGGCTGGTGCCTCAGATCAGCTCTGAAATCCCTCCCCAAAACACAAAATATATCGGAACCTTCAGATAAATCACAATCAAACCTTTAGAAATGAGCATCTGATTGCATAATGTGAGGCAATCTATCAAAATATTAAACTAACCCAGCAGCCAAGGTCAATCAAAATGCCTGTGAACATATCCACGACACGGTGGCACAGTGGTTAGCACTGCTGCCTCACAGCACCAGGGATCTGGGTTCGATTCCCAGCTTGAGTCACTGTCTGTGTGGAGACTGCACGTTCTCCCCGTGTCTGCGTGGGTTTCCTCTGGGTTCTCCGGTTTCCTCCCACAGTCCGAAAGATGCGCTGGTTAGATGCATTGACCATGCTAAATTCTCCCTCAGTGTTACCCGAACAGGCGCCGGAGTGTGGCAACTAGGGGATTTTCACAGTAACTTCATTGCAGTGTTAATGTAAGCCTACTTGTGACAAAGAAATAAACTTTAACTTTTTAGGCATGGGCAATAAATGTTTTCCTAGTCATCCTGTAAATGAATTCAAAAATGCTCGCTTAATGTTTATTTATTAGTCACAAGTAGGCTTACATTAACACTGCAATGAAGTTACTGTGAAACTCCCCTAGTCACCACACTCTGGCACCTGTTCGGGTCAGTGCACCCTAACCAGCATGTCTTTTGGACTGTGGGAGGAAACCAGAGCACCCGGAGGAAACCCACACAGACACGGGGAGCATGTGTAAACTCCACACAGACAGTGACCCAAGCCGGGGATTGAACCCGGGTCCCTGGCGCTGTGAGGCAGCAGTGCTAACCACTATGCCACTGTGCCACCGTGCCACCCTGAGACCTGTGCTTGCCTGGGTATCAGTGTCTCACAGACCACAATGTATTTACAAAGAAGTTATTACAGTGCTGTTATAACTAGGTCAGGTTAACAATGTCTTGCAGGGAGCAGCAAATCCCATTAGCAGTGGGTGGTATGAGCTTCCTCACAAGGTCCCGGGAGCTTCAGGAAGAGGAAGAGGGGGCAGCAGATTTCTACAACTTGTAAAGGAGCGGCAACCCCAGCTTTTCAATTGTGTGCATCAGCGGAAATATCGGAATTAAAGAATGCCAAATTCATTTCATGGCACTGGAGGATTTTTATTCTAAACCTGAGGCCGAGTTCAGTGTGATTGATGAAATGATTCAAAACCTAGAAAGGAAGAGTGAAGAAAAATGTACCAAGAGATTGAAGTCATGTTACACGCAGGATTCGCTCGGGTTATATTGCAGATTTAACCGAGCTATCCGTCATGAGGGTGACTTGGGTTTTGTGGATGTCAAGAGTAGAAAAGCTAACAGAAACAAACTGTTACATTCACAATCATTTTGCAATGGATTATTTATATTCCGGGAACCGTATTTGAATAGTGTGCAGGCGGTGCAAGCCATTTCATGAGATATGTGGTTCTTTATTCCCATCCTATGCTCCTCTTCCTGACAATTCATTCCAGTGCATTAGTTACTGTGTTGGTATTACTTCCTGCTTCCAATCTCCAAAATACAAGATTTCACCAACTTTGCTTCAAATCGTGTGATTCCTGATTTGATTTGATTTGATTTGATTTATTATTGTCAAATGTATTAGTACACAGTGAAAAGTATTGTTTCTTGCGCGTTATACAGACAAAGCCTACTGTTCATAGAGAAGGAAATGAGAGAGTGCAGAGTGCAGTGTTACAGTCATAGCTAGGGTGTAGAGAAAGATCAACTTAATGCAAGGTAGGTCCATTCAAAAGTCTGACAGCAGCAGGGAAGAAGCTGTTCTTGAGTTGGTTGGTAAGTGACCTCAAACTTTTGTATCTTTTTCCAGATGGAACAAGGTGGAAGAGAGAATGTCCGGGGTGTGTGGGGTCCTTAATTATGCAGCTGCTTTTCTGAGTCAGCGGGAAGTGTAGACAGAGTCAATGGATGGGAGGCTGGTTTGCGTGATGGACTGGGCTTCGTTCATGACCCTTTGTAGTTCCTTGTGGTCTTGGGCAGAGCAGGAGCCATACCAAGCTGTGATACAACCAGAAAGAATGTTTTCTATGGTGCATCTGTAGAAGTTGGTGAGAGTTGTAATGGACATGCCAAATGTTCTTAGTCTCCTGAGAAAGTAGAGGCATTGGTGGCTTTCTTAACAATAGTGAGGGCATGGGGGGACCAGGACAGGTTGTTGGTGATCTGGACACCTAAAAACGTGAAGCTCTCGACCATTTCTACATCATCCCCATTGATGTAGACAGGGGCATGTTCTTCTTTACGCTTCCTGAAGTCGATGACAATCTTCTTCGTTTTGTTGACATTGAGGGAGAGATTATTGTTGCCGCACCCGTTCACCAGATTCTCTACCTCATTCCTGTACTCTGTCTCATCATTGTTTGAGATCCGACCCATTACGGTGGTGTCGTCAGCAAACCTGAAAATCAGGTTGGAGGTGAATTTGGCCGCACAGGTGTAGGTGTATAAGGATTACAAGAAGAAATTAGATCTTGCTCTTGGGGCTAAAGGGATCAAGGGCAATGGGGGGAAGGGGGGAATCAGGATATTGAATTCGATGATCAGCTATGATCAAGATAAATGGTAGAGCAGGCTCGAAGGGCCGAATGGCCTCCTCCTGCTTCTAGTTTCTATGGTTCCCACTCTGCTTCCTGTGAAGACTTCATTTTATTCACTCTCTGTCTTGGTCACATCTGCTCTGACGTAGTTACCTTACGATGTGGAGGTGCCGGCATTGGACTGGGGTCGGATATGGTTATCTTACCGCAGAGCTCCCAATTTGTCTTCCGATGCTCTCAACTGAGGATTCCATTCCAGCAGGATTGACAGGGGCCGTGGCTCTGAGTGGCTTCGGCCCTCACACCTCCCCGTCCCTTCCAGAACAACACTGGGCTCCCTTTGTCCTCACTTTCCACCTCACAAACCTTCATTCAGCAGGGCACCTCGCACCTTCCCTATCACCTACAGCGAGGCTCTGTCACCAAACACATCTTATGAAGCTATCCCTTCTTTAGCAGCTGGGAGATTACACAGATGCTCTTTGATATTATCAGCACACACCTGTGATATTAAATATCAGAGTCGGAGCAACGTGCCGGGTGCTGATGCTTTGTCAAGATTTCCATTACACATCAAACAAGAACCTGAAGAAAATATTGATACCATCTTATATTTCCCACCAGTGGATAATGTACCTGTGACCTCATCTCAAGTTCAGAGACTCACGGGAACCAATCCAGTGATGGGAACGATTGTAACCATACGACCATAAGACACAGGAGCAGAATTAGGCCACTCGGCCCATCGAGTCTGCTCCGCCATTCAATCATGGCTGATATTTTTCTCATCCCCATTCTCCTGCCTTTTCCCCATAACCCCTGATCCCCTTATTAATCAAGAACCTATCTATCTCTGTCTTAAAGACACTCAATGACCTGGCCTCCACAGCCCACTGTGGCAAAGAATTCCACAGATTCACCACTCCCTGGCTGAAGAAATTCCTCCTCATCTCTGTTTTAAAGGATCGTCCCTTTAGCCTGAGGTTGTGCCCTCTGGTTCTAGTTTTTCCTACTAGTGGAAACATGGTGGATATGGTTCTAAAAGGAATCATGTCATAAGTATGTCAGAAAAATCCAGGATTCAAGCCCTACATCACCAGAAGACTTGAGTTGACAATCCAGAGTGGAGTTTTATTATGGGGTTTCGAGTGATCCGTGCTTGTGTGGAAGAATCCTCGAACATGAGGGACCTCCAGGTGTGGTAAGAACGAAGGAACTGCCATGTGGTTATTTTTGATGGCCGGGATTAGATGCATAAATTGAGGAGAAAGTGGGGCAATGCCAGTCCTGTGTAAAACTAAGAAACATTCCACCTCTTCAACACTTACATCCTGGGAATGGCCAAAGCAGTCACGATGTGGGGATGCCAGCGTTGGACTGCAGTGGGCACAGTAAGAAGTCTCACAACACCAGGTTAAAGTCCAACAGGTTTATTTGGAATCACGAGCTTTCGGAGCGCTGCTCCTTCATCACTCACCTGATAAACCTATTGGACCCTAACCTGGTGTTGTGAGGCTTCTTACAAAGCAGCCATGGGAGAGAATACACATTGATTACCCTAGTCCAATAGAGGGACTCATGTTCCTAGTATTGTAGATGCACATTCTAAATGGCTGGAAGTAGTGATCATGAAATCCACAACAGCAGAACAGACTATTGAGAAATATTTGATGAAATATTTGCGAGATTTGGGAAACCTAAGCAAAAGAAATGAGTGACAATGGGACACAGTGCGCTTCAAAGGAGTTTGGAGACTACTTGAAAGGAAATGGTATCCAACACATCAAGTCGGCTCCATCCCATCCATCTACAAGTGGATTGGTCGAACGATTCAGAGTCTCTCAAACATTTAATCAAGACATCAAAGGACCAAGATACATTGTCAAGCAGAGTGAACAACTTCTTGATATGATATAGGAGCACTGCACACGCAACTGCACAGAGTGCATCAGCGAGGCTGCTTTTACAAAGAAAATTAAGAGCAAAGTTCAACCTTTTGATACCACCTGATTCTTCAGAGATTGTCGAACGACAACAAAAAGCACAGATTGCTGAGAGGGAACAGAACACTGAAAAGATTGTATTTACTCAAGAAGAATGGATACCAGGAAGAAGCTACACTCCCAATCAAAAATGGATACTTGCCGTTATCTTAGCAAAAACAGGTCCAATATTTCACACCGTACAGATGGACGATGAGGTGAGTTTGGCAACGCCGCGCTAACCAAGTACCAGCCTCGCAAAGTGAAATCACTGAGGCTTAACAAGAGGTACTTACATCGGAAATTCTAATTGGTGACACCTCTGAATAGAGACTAATCGCAGAGACCAATCCAGGTTCTGTTTCTGAAGAATCTTCAATACCAATGAAAACTGAACTGAAATAGTTTCACAGGAAGAATTACCAACAGAAGAAAAATTCAACGTTCTTGAGTAGCCAAAAATCTAGACCGTCGACTACAGTCCAAAATAAATAGACGTCTACCTGAGAGGCTGTCTTATTAATCATATATTTTTTAATTCATTTGTGGGACCTGGGCGTTGCTGGCTGGCCAGCATTTATTGCCCATCCCTAGTTGCCCGAGGGCAGTTGCGAGTCAACAACACTGCTGTGCTCTGGAGTCACATGTAGGCCAGACCAGGTAAGGATGGCAGATTTCCTTCCCTAAAGGACATTAGTGAACCAGATGGGATTTTCCAACAATCGACAATGGTTTCATGGTCATCAGTAGATTCTTAATTCCAGATACTTTTATTGAATTCAAATTCCACCATCTGCCGTGGTGGGATTCGAACCCGGGTCCCCAGAACATACGTTGAGTTTCTGGATTAATAGTCTAGCGATAACACCACTAGGCCATCACTCTCCAAAATAGGAAAAAGTAGGAGTAAAACTGAGTGAGGTTCTTGGCAGCGTGTGAAGGGTTGGTAAGAAGTGGGAGATTGGTGAAGAGGGGAGGACAGTTACTCCTCTGCTTTTGCAACTTTTTCACCCCGTAGTAATTGGTTTCCTCTGTTCCACAGGGGAGGGGAGCTGTTTGTGAATTTGATTTTGATTTGAATTGATTTGATTTATTATTGTCACATGTATTAGCATACAGTGAAAAGTATTGTTTCTTGCGCGCTATACAGACAAAGCATACCGTTCATAGAGAAGGAAGGGAGAGAGTGCAGAATGTAGTGTTACAGTCATAGCTAGGGTGTAGAGAAAGATCAACTTAATGCAAGGTATGTCCATTCAAAAGCCTGACAGCAGCAGGGAAGAAGCTGTTCTTGAGTCGGTTGGTACGTGACCTCAGACTTTTATATCTTTTTCCTGACGGAAGAAGGTGGAAGAGAGAATGTCCGGGGTGCGTGGGATCCTTAATTATGCTGGCTGCTTTGCCGAGGCAGCAGGAAGTGTAGACAGAGTCAATGGATGGGAGGCTGGTTTGTGTGATGGATTGGGCTACATTCACAACCTTTGCAGTTCCTTGTGGTCTTGGGCAGAGCAGGAGCCATACCAAGCTGTGATACAACCAGAAAGAATGCTTTCTATGGTGCATCTGTAAAAGTTGGTGAGAGTCGTAGCTGACGTGCCAAATTTCCTTAGTCTTCTGAGAAAGTAGAGGTATTGGTGGGCTTTCCTAACTATAGGGTCAGCATGGGGGGACCAGTACAGGTTGTTGGTGATCTGGACACCTAAGGACTTGAAGCTCTCGACCCTTTCCACTTTGTCCCCGTTGATGGAGACAGGGGCAAGTTCTCCTTTACACTTCCTGAAGTCGATGACTCTATCCTTCGTTTTGTTGACATTGAGGGAGAGATTATTGTTGCTGCACCAGTTCACCAGATTCCCTATCTCTTTCCTGTACTCTGTCTCATAGAATCATAGAAATAGAATCATAGAATCATAGAATCCCTACAGCGCAGAAAGAGGTCATTCGGCCCATCGAGTCTGCACCGACCGCAATCCCACCCAGGCCCTACCCCCATATCCCTACAGATTTACCCACTAATCCCTCTAACCTACACATCTCAGGACACTAAGGGCAATTTTTAGCATGGCCAATCAACCTAACCTGCACATCTTTGGACTGTGGGAGGAAACCGGAGCACCCGGAGGAAACCCATACAGACACGAGGAGAATGTGCAAACTCCACACAGACAGTGACCCAAGCCGGGAATCGAACCCAGGTCCCTGGAGCTGTGAAGCAGCAGTGCTAACCACTGTGCTACCGTGCCGCCCGTCTCATCATTGTTTGAGATCCGACCCACTAAATGGTGGTGTTGTCAGCAAACTTGAAAACCGAATTGGAGGGGAATTTGGCCACACAGTCATAGGTGTATAAGGAGTATAGTAGGGGATTGAGAACACAGCCTTGTGGGGCACCGGTGTTGAGGATGATCGTGGAGGAGATGTTGTTGCCTGTCCTTACTGATTGTGGTCTGTGAGTTAGGAAGTTCAGGATCCAGTCGCAGAGGGAATATCAGGGAAGTGGTAATGGTCTATTTTCCGAAGGTTTAAATTTGTCCTGAAGTTTGTGATAAGATTAATTAATATCTAAAAATAAATAAATAATTGAATAAAATGATGAAATAATTAGTTAAAGATTATAAGTATGGCAGGACAGGTGAGATGTCAAGGCTGCAGCATGTGAGAGTTCACGCCATCCTTACCCGGTCCGGCCTACATGTGACTCCAGAGCCACAGCAATGTGGTTGACTCTCAACTGCCCTCCAAAGGCAACTAGGGATGGGTAATAAATGCTGATGTGGAGATGCTGGAGTTGGACTGGGGTAAACACAATAAGAAGTTTAACAACACCAGGTGAAAGTCCAACAGGTTTATTTGGTAGCAAAAGCCACGGACTCATGGCTTTTGCTCCCAAATAAACCTGTTGGACTTTCACCTGGTGTTGTTAGACTTCTTACAATAAATGCTGGCCAGCCAATGACGCCCATGTCCCACAAATGAATAAAAAAAACCTCACAGAATTACACAGTGTACACAGCAACTAACAGGCTATCTGAACCAACCAAATGAAGCTGAATCTCCCAGCAACAGCGATGTCATCAAGATAGGAAAGGGGCCAATTGCACTGAAATATTCTCACAGACAGCAAAACAGGAAGTAAAATGGTCATTTACATGTAGGTAACATTTAGCACAGAACATCCTTCCAGCTCTTCCTGTAACCTGTACTGAGGTGATTACACCTGTTTCCCATTGAGTGAGTACCATCCCCCGCCCCTGCCACCGCCGCCCCCCCCCCCCCCCCCCCACCCCCCATCATTAACTCTTTCCTAGGGCCCAGTTCTTTCTCTAGGGTGGTCATGACTGCACGCCATCGTGTGTCCATGTCCATTTAGCTGGTCTTACCCAGAAAGCTGTTACAGCCCCATTAGAATCACAGCAACCTCCTTAGTGAGGTTGCAACAAGCTCTTAAACTATCTTGACAGGACTTCTTAATGGATCAAAGCCTTTGACAAAGGGTCATCTGGACTCAAAACACGTCAGCTCTTTTTTCTCCTTACAGATGCTGCCAGATCTGCTGAGATTTTCCAGCATTTTCTCTCTTTGGGTTCTTAATGGGTCAGTTGGGATCTTGTGGATTCCATTGTCAAACTCTTGACAGCAGGGACACCGGAAAGCAGTTTAATGTTTATTTCACAAAATGAAACTTTCCAAATGTGTTGGGCCTAACACGACTCCCCCAACACCAGTAAACATCTCTTTATACTCTTTCAAATAGGACAAAAAAATCCAATAAGTTAAACACAAACCACAGGGCTGCGAATATCTCTTTACATAAACTCAAATAATCGTCTAATGAGTGTTCTGCACCTGTACACACAACTTTAATTTGAAGTTTTAAGTTTGTTTATTAGTGTCATGAGTAGACTTACATTAACACGTGAACATTTACTGTGAAAATCCCCTAGTTGCCACACTCCGGCACCTGTTCGGGTTCACTGAGGGAGAATTTAACACGGCCAATGCACCCTAACCAGCACGTCTTTCGGACATTTATATAATTAATTTATTAATTTATACAATTAATAGATTTCTTTCATTTTCGATAAATAAATCTTAACGAATACTTTTAAGAATAATTCAAAACAAATTGAAGTTAAGAATCAACCACATTGCTGTGGCTCTGGAGTCACATGTAGGCCAGACCGGGTAAGGACGGCAGATTTCCTTCCCGAAAGGACATTAGTGAACCAGATGGGTTTTTGTGACAATTGCTGATACTTTCATGGTTACCATTAACGAGATGAGCTTTTCAATTCAGGTTCATTAATTGAATTCAAATTCCACCAGCTGCCTTGGTGGGATTCGAACCTGTGGCCCTGAAGCATTAGCCTGGGCCTCTGAGGGGAGAGAGCTGGATTACTGGTCCGGTGACATTACTGCAATGTCAACGTCTCCTGTAAGTAATCATCCAATGAATGCCCTCCATTATTTTTCAAACGTAGCAGGGCTATGGGCCAAGTGTTGGCTGATGGGGTTGGGTGGGAGCTCAGGTGTTTCTCACGTGTCGGTGCTGACTCGATGGGCCAAAGGGCCTCTTCTGTGCTGTACGATTCTCATAGAGTCTGCAGTGCAGAAGGAGGCCATTTGGCCCATCGAGTCAGCACCGACAACAATCCCACCCAGGCCCGATTCCCAGAGCCCCACACATTTACCCTAGCTAGACCCCCTGATGCTAAGGGGCAATCAACCTAACCCACACATCCTTGGACTGTGGGAGGAAACCGGAGCACCCGGAGGAAACCCACGCAGACACGGGGAGAATGTGCAAACTCAACATGGACAGGGACCCGAGGCCGGAATTGAACTGGGGTCCCTGGCGCTTTGAGGCAGCAGGGTTAACCACCGTGCCACCGTGCCACCCATGGGGGAATCATGCCTCTCGAGCAATTCACAGTCCACCTGCACAGCTCTGGTGAAACTGGTCTGTGCCAGGAATGGCATTCAGAAACTGGCACACTCGGCAGCGCTGGTATTTTTAACCACACATGTCTCCTTTCCCACCCCCAGCTGGATTCGATAAGACAGCCCCCTGTGTCTACTCCATTGAAAATATTTCTAATGTTTAAGACTTCTATGAGGTCACCCACCAGCCTTGGTCCAGCAAGTCAGTTCCTTTTGAGATTCATGTGAACTATTCTTTATTAGATCCCAGATGTACATTGCTTATGCATCACATAATCCTTTCCCCTGGGGAGACACAACAGATATTGGCTGATCACTTGGCCGAACATTGCGGGTGAGATTTTCCAGCTCTCCCGCAGAGGTCGCAGGTGGGATCTTCCGGTCCTGCCGATGTCTGTGGCGCTTTGGGTGGCTCCTCCAGTCCCTGCCGCGGGCGTTTGCCTTTGGTGGGACTGGGAGATCCTTCCAGGGCAGGAAGGGCTGGAAAATCCTGCTCTCAGTCTGTGAATGCAGGCTTCACTTTCCGACCGCTTATCATTGTAACCCTCCCTCCCACACTGACCCCTCAGCCTCCTGCACTGTTCACAGTGAAGCTCAATGGGAAGTTCAAGGAGCAACAGCTCATCTCTCAATTGGAACAATACAGCCTTCTCCACTCAACACTGCCTTCAACAATTTCAGATCACAACCACTGCTCCCATTATTCTTTTAATTTGATTTTCAATTTGATTTATTATTGTCACATGTGTTAGTATACAATGAAAAGTATTGTTTCTTGCGCGCTATACAGACAAAGCATACTGTTCATAGAGAAGGAAAGAGTGCAGAATATAGTGTTACAGTCATAGCTAGGCTGTAGAGAAAGATCAACTTAATATATGGTAGGTCCATTCAAAAGCAGGGAAGAATCATAGAATCTCTGCAGTGCAGAAGGAAGCCATTTGGCCCATCGAGCCTGCACCGACAACAATCCTGATGAGACACTATTCCCGTAACCCCACGTATTTACCGTACTAATCCCCCTGACACTAAGGGGCAATTTAGCATGGCCAATCAACCCAACTTGCACATCTTTGGACTGTGGGAGGAAACCGGAACACCCGGAGGAAACCCACGCAGACACGGGGATTATGTACAAACTCCACACAGACAGTGACTCAGGCTGGGAATCGAACCCGGGTCCCTGGCGCTGTGAGGTAGCAGCGCTAACCACTGTGCCACCGTGCCGCCAAGAAGCTGTTCTTGAGTCAGTTGGTACGCGTTCTCAGACTTTTGTATCTTATTCCCAATGGAAGAAGACGGAAGAGAGATTGTCCGGGGTGCCTGGTGTCCTTGACTATGCTGACTGCTTTTCCAAGGCAGCGGGGAGTGTAGACAGAGTCAATGGATGGGCGCCAAGGGCCCCCCTGCTGATGTGAACATGCAAACTCCACTCAGACAGTGACCCAAGCCGGGAATTGAACCCAGGTCCCTAGTGCTGTGAGGCAGTGGTGCCAACCACTGCGCCACCGTGCCGCCCGTATCAATCAGCTGTGTTGTTTAAGAACTGACATTCGACATTAATAGAAGAGCACTTCTGCTCTGCAGTAAACTGTTGGAGTGACGCAGATGAATTACTGTTACATCTTCAGTTGCTTTTAATGGATTGCCCTCAAAAATCTCCTGAGGCGTCAACTGGATCTCAAACAGGTGTGAGTGGGTCTCTGAGGGATATTTATCAGACGTTACTCCTGATCTCCTGAACACTGAAGTGAGGCCCGGGCAGTATCAATATTGTTAACATTGTACTGAGTTTCTTATCACCTTTGGACTGGACTCACAGAGCGTATAGATGGATGAAGAAGATTGCACAATGTGACAGGAAAGGCTATTAACCCAGTGCGTAGCAAAATAAATATGGCTGATAACGTAATGTATATCTGGCACCTTAACTGCTTATGCATTCTGTATTCCGAGCAATTCGGAGTTACCTTAGCGCCGGTTAATTTACACAGAAAATACTTATCGCAAAACCAGCAGGTTTGTTTGGATACAGTACAGAATTATTTAATCACATTTCCAATATGATTTAGCTTCAGGAGGGTAACAGAAGCAAAGTCTGCAATAGACTGGTGTAATCTATGTGTGTGTGTGTGTGGTGTTTGCATAATTGAAGGCCAAGTAATAAAGTTTTATGCGTCAGAAGAAAAATGTATTTTTTTTAATCAATGCCAGAATCCTGTTGGAAGTGGCAGTGGTGATGGCCTTGCAAATTGGATTCTGCTGTTCCATAATGACTTAAAAAGAGACGGCGATTTGCGCGGCTGCTTGAGGACAAAGCAACAGATGGGCTGAAGTGCAGGCCTGAGTTACGCCAGTACTGAGGCCATGTGCTCCGTGGAGGGGGGTGGACCAGCTCCTCCGTGGAGGGGGGTGGACCAGCTCCTCTGTGGAGGGGGGTGGACCAGCTCCTCCGTGGAGGGGGGTGGACCAGCTCCTCCGTGGAGGGGGGTGGACCAGCTCCTCCGTGGAGGGGGGTGGACCAGCTCCTCCGTGGAGGGGGGTGGACCAGCTCCTCCGTGGAGGGGGGTGGATCAGCTCCTCCGTGGAGGGGGGTGGACCAGCTCCTCCGTGGAGGGGGGTGGACCAGGTCCTCTGTGGAGGGGGGTGGACCAGGTCCTCCGTGGAGGGGGGTCGACCAGCTCCTCCGTGGAGGGGGGTGGACCAGCTCCTCCGTGGAGGGGGGTGGACCAGCTCCTCTGTGGAGGGGGGTGGACCAGCTCCTCTGTGGAGGGGGGTGGATCAGCTCCTCCGTGGAGGGGGGTGGACCAGCTCCTCCGTGGAGGGGGGTGGACCAGCTCCTCTGTGGAGGGGGGTGGATCAGCTCCTCCGTGGAGGGGGGTGGACCAGCTCCTCCGTGGAGGGGGGTGGACCAGCTCCTCTGTGGAGGGGGGTGGATCAGCTCCTCCGTGGAGGGGGGTGGACCAGCTCCTCCGTGGAGGGGGGTGGACCAGGTCCTCCGTGGAGGGGGGTGGACCAGCTCCTCCGTGGAGGGGGGTGGACCAGGTCCTCCGTGGAGGGGGGTGGACCAGCTCCTCCTCGTTCTGTGAGTTCCGTTTACAATCACAGAATCGTACAAGAGTCAAACATTGGCAATGTTCAATCAGACGTAACGCACCTCCAGTACCTTCAAAAACCATTTGAAAGAATTGATTTGTTTGAATGTCTGAAAACTGATACAGATATGTGTCAATCCCGCAGTCTGCCCAAACAAGACATTGGCTGGAATGTTACCGCCTCGCCCGCTCAGAATCGGGGCAGGTGAGGTTCGCACAACGGAATTCTCCGTTAGCCTCGGGCGGGATTTTACAAGCCTCGCCCGAGCGAAGTCATATAACCCAAGCCATTTTCTCTACATTCAAAACCATGTTCAGCACAGGGTGGCACAGTGGTTAGCACTGCTGCCTCACAGCGCCAAGGACCCGGGTTCGATTCCCGGCTTGGGTCACTGTCTGTGTGGAGTCTGCACGTTCTCCCCGTGTCTCCATGGGTTTCCTCCGGGTGCTCCGGTTTCCTCCCACAGTCCGAAAGACGTGCTGGTTAGATGCATTGGCCGTGCTAAATTCTCCCTCAGTGTACCCGAACAGGCGCCGGAGTGTGGCGACTAGGGGATTTTCACAGTAACTTAATTGCAGTGTTAATGTAAGCCTACTTGTGACACCAATAAATAAACTTTAAAATTGTTCTGTGTTCCTAACATAAAGGGGTATTTAAGAGTTGAGAAATAGGGTGGCACAGTGGTTAGCACTGCTGCCTCACAGTGCCAGGGACCCGGGGCAGCACGGTGGCACAGTGGTTAGCACTGCTGCCTCACAGCGCCAGGGACCCGGGGCAGCACGGTGGCACAGTGGGTTAGCACTGCTGCCTCACAGCGCCAGGGACTCGGGTTCAATTCCTGGCCTTGGTCACTGTCTGTGCGGTGTCTGCACGTTCTCCCCGTGTCGGCGGGAGTTTCCTCCGGGTGCTCCAGTTTCCTCCCACACAACAAAGATGTGCGGGTTAGGTGGATTGGCTGTGCTAAATTGCCCCTGAGTGTCAGGGGGACTAGCTAGGTTAAATGCATGGGGTTATAGGGATAGGGCCTGGTCGGTGCAGACTCGATGGGCCAAATGGCCTCCTTCTGCACTGCCGGGATTCTATGAGTCCATCCATATCCAATTGCCTCACAATTAGACAGCGGTGTTCCTGAATGCAATCTGAGTTGTATTAAATCTACGACATGGAAGCATCGAATTCAGTGCAGCTGGTCTCCGCGAGTGATTATACTCCTCTCCATCTTACCTTCTGTTCCTCCCTCCCTCACATGTTTATCCCTTCGATCCAGCATGTGATTTGCTTCAACCACTCTCACTGGTAACATGTTCAAAATTGTTATCACTCATTGGGTAACGTTTATTATAGTTTATATTTATTGGTGTCACTCGTAGGCGTACATTAACACTGCAATGAAGTTACTGTGAAAATCCCCTAGTTGCCACACTCCGGCGCCTGTTCGGGTACACTGAGGGAGAATTTAGCACGGCCAATGCACCTAACCAGCACGTCTTTCGGACTGTGGGAGGAAACCGGAGCACCCGGAGGAAACCCACGCAGACACGGGGAGAACGTGCAGACACCGCACAGACAGTGACCCAACCCGGGTCCCTGGCGCTGTGAGGCAGCAGTGTTAACCACTGTGCCACCGTGCTGCCCCGGGTCCCTGGCGCTGTGAGGCAGCAGTGTTAACCACTGTGCCACCGTGCCGCCCCGGGTCCCTGGCGCTGTGAGGCAGCAGTGCTAACCACTGTGCCACCGTGCCGCCCCGGGTCCCTGGCGCTGTGAGGCAGCAGTGCTAACCACTGTGCCACCGTGCCGCCCCGGGTCCCTGGCGCTGTGAGGCAGCAGTGCTAACCACTGTGCCACTGTGCTGCCCCGGGTCCCTGGCGCTGTGAGGCAGCAGTGCTAACCACTGTGCCACCGTGCCGCCCATTTCCCTGCTTTTCAATTCTATCCTTCTCTAAGTAAACTCAGCTCTTTCCACCGACCCTGCATCCCCAGCTCTTTTGTGACCTGGCTAGGACTCAGGGGTCAGAGTGCAGAATTCAGGGAGTTGAGGGGGTGGAAGGAGAGGGGAGGTGGGGGATGGGAATAGAGCTGGGGCAGTGGTGATGGGTGTGGAGACGGTGTTGGGGATGTTGAGGGGGTTTGGGGTGTTTGAACCTTCTGCTGATTTGAGGCAATGTGTCCCTGGAAGGCTTTAAGCCTGCAAGCAGCAACTCTCAATAAAGCAGTGTCAATGTTGGGTTTGGCTAATCAGTCCCAGCCTATACACGGATAGGTCCTGATGTGAACATCAGCTTTCACTCACTCACTTCGGGGAGGTGATGGCCTAGTGGTATTATCGCTAGACTATTAATCTAGAAACCTAGCGAATGTTCTGGGGACCTGGTTTGAATCCCACCACGGCAGATGGTGGAATTTGAATTCAATAAAAAATATCTGGAATTAAAAAGTCTACTGATGACCATAAAACCATTGTTGATTGTCGGAAAAACCCATCTGGTTCACTAATGTCCCTTTAGGGAAAGAAATCTGCCGATCTAATCTGGTCTGGCCTACATGTGACTCCAGAGCCACAGCAATGTGGTTGACTCTTAAATGGCCTCGCAGGCCACTCAGTTCAAGGGCAGTGGGGATGGGCAATAAATGTTAGCAATGCCCACATCCCATAAAAGAATATATTGATGAAATGAGAGTTCCTGTTCAATACAAAGCAATACAGCATCATTATCTAAATCATAGAATCCCTACAGTGCAGAAGGAGGCCATTCGGCCCATCGAGCCTGCACTGACAACAATCTCACCCAGGCCCTATCCCCGTAACCCCACACATTTACCCCGCTGATCCCTCTAACATACGCATCACGGGACACTAAGGGACAATTTAGCACGGCTAATGCACCTAACCCGCACATCTTTGGAGTGTGGGAGGAAACCGGAACACCCGGAAGAAATCCACGCAGACACGGGGAGAATGTGCAGACTCCACACAGACAGTTACCCGAGCCAGGAATCGAACCCAGGTCCCTGGCGCTGTGAGACAGTAGTGCTAACCACTGTGCCACCGTGCTGCCCTACAAGCCCCCTGGCCAGGCTCCAGCGATTTTAATCATCTTTAAATTGAGCAGAGAAATAAAACAGATCACCATGAAATCGGGAGCAGCCATTGTATTTTCCATCCTCATTTCTTTTATCTGACACTATTCTCGACAGGGACAGCTTTCTGGTCTGATTCTAACTCCCCGCCATGTACAGAATGAGAAGGCCAGAAAACTCAATGGTAATTACTGGGCAGAAACTGAGTGACTTGTCCTCAAGAGAAACCTGCTGAACAGAAGCACCTGGGAAAAGTCAGACATTAGTCAACCAAAACATTATTTGTGGACAAGTAGTTCATAGATAAGGTTTAAAAATGACCCCAACTCCAGTGTTTTCTGCTTGCTTGCTGATGTGGGGATATTGCAAATTATTCTCACCATTCTGCCCTGGATAGCACGGTGGTTCAGTGGTTAGCACTGCTGCCTCACAGCGCCAGGGACCCAGGTTTGATTCCTGGCTTGGGTCACTGTCTGTGCAGAGTTTGCACATTCTCCCCGTGTCTGCGTGGGTTTCCTCCGGGTGCTCTGGTTTCCTCCCACAGTCCAAAGATGTGAGACACTCAGTTCAAGGGCGACCAGAGATGGGCAACAAATGCTGGCCCAGCCAGTGACGCCCATGTCCCACGAATGAATAAAAAAGAAGCTTAGGGATTGGCCATGCTAAGTTTTCCCTTAGTGTAACAAGATGGGTAAATTATGGGGATCAGCAGGGTTTATTTATGGGGTTCGGAACTGGATGTGATTGTTGTCCGTGCATGCTCGATGGGCCGAATGGTCTCTTTCTGCACTGTGGGGATTCTACATCATGTTGGCTTCGAGAACCATTTTGCAACATTGGCAAGACATTTTAAGCAGTGGAAAATGATTGGAATGTGTCCTTCCCTGAGAGTATTGCGTTTCTATGGCAACTCGTACTACCGAGGAAGTGTTCAGCGATGCATCTTTATTTTAACTATTACGGTATTTTACTGCAAGCAGGGGGAATGTTGTTTATCCATTTATGACCTGTGACAGCCGCAAACTATCCCATTTGTACTCGTTCCATCGAGTATTGAATGTAACCTTACAGAATAGAAATAGCAGACGGGGAAGTGGGTGCCTTGCTGGTTGCACAGGAGGGCGTGTGGATAAGGAGCAATCAATGTGAAGGGTACCATTCTGTGTGACTCAAGTCTCTCATTAACCATATTTACAAAAATAGCTATTTACTGAGACATTAATACCCATTTACCAATATTCATTAAATACTTACTGTGGTAACATCATGAGTGCCATTTATTTCATGTTTTTTTCTTAGATTCTAATTAGTTTCAATGAATTGTTTTCCTCCGGGGAGAGTTGGGTTCTGCCCTGACCGTTCTCATGTCGCATTGTAAAAACCGGGGAAGGGAAGGTGTGAGTGTGTGTTTAGAAGGGAGAGAATTGTACGCTCCTGGTCTCAGAGATAATAGGTGGATTTTTCCCGTCCCACCCGTCATGGGAATCGTAGCGCGCTGGGAGAGGACCATACAAAGGCACCTTGGCCTCGGGCGGGAATTCCCGGCCTTGGGGTGACTGCGGTCGGAAAATCCCGACCAAAGTGCGCATGCTATATGTAAAGGCAGGTAGCATGCTCAAATCAGAAAGAGATTTTGAATTGATTTGATTTGATTTGAACTGATTTCATTCAATTTCATTTGATTTGATTTGATTTATTATTGTCACATGTATTGGGATACAGTGAAAAGTATTGTTTCTTGCTATACAGACAAAACATACTGTTCATAGAGTTCATAGGGGAGAAGGAAAGGAGAGAGCGCAGAATGTAGTGTTACAGTCATAGTTAGGGTGTAAAGAAAGATCAACTTAATATTAGGTAGGTCCATTCAAAAATCTGACGGCTGCAGGGAAGAAGCTGTTCTTGAGTCGGTTGGTACGTGACCTCAGACTTTTGTATCTTTTTCCCGATGGAAGAAGGTGGAAGAGAGAATGTCTGGAGTGCGTGGGGTCCTTAATTAAGCTGGCTGCTTTGCCGAGGCAGCGGGAAGTGTAGACAGAGTCAATGGATGGGAGGCTGGTTTGCGTGATGGATTGGGCTATGCTCACAAGAGAGTGTTGTGTGTGATTCTTGAACAGAAAATGAGAAAACACACACAGACATACATAACACGCATGTTCATCGAGCAGTTAATAAAGCATATTGTATCTTAGACTTCATTAACAGGGGCATTGAGTACAAGAGTAAGGGGGTCATATTGAGTCTGTAAGCCTCGTTAGAACAAAGAACAAAGAACAATACAGCACAGGAACAGGCCCTTCGGCCCTCCAAGCCCGCGCCGCTCCCTGGTCCAAGCTAGACCATTCTTTTGTATCCCTCCATTCCCACTCCGTTCATATGGCTATCTAGATAAGTCTTAAACATTCCCAGTGCGTCCACCTCCACCACCTTGCCTGACAGCGCATTCCAGGCCCCCACCACCCTCTGTGTAAAATATGTCCTTCTGATATCTGTGTTAAACCTCCCCCCCTTCACCTTGAACCTATGACCCCTCGTGAACGTCACCACCAACCTGGGGAAAAGCTTCCCACCATTCACCCTATCTATGCCTTTCATAATTTTATACACCTCTATTAAGTCTCCCCTAATCCTCCGTCTTTCCAGGGAGAACAACCCCAGTTTACCCAATCTCTCCTCATAACTAAGCCCCTCCATACCAGGCAACATCCTGGTAAGCCTCCTCTGTACTCTCTCCAAAGCCTCCACGTCTTTCTGGTAGTGTGGCGACCAGAACTGGACGCAGTGTTCCAAATGCGGACGAACCAACGTTCTATACATCTGCAACATCAGACCCCAACTTTTATACTCTATGTCCCATCCTATAAAGGCAAGCATGCCATATGCCTTCTTCACCACCTTCTCCACCTGTGACGTCACCTTCAAGGATCTGTGGACTTGCACACCCAGGCCCCTCTGCGTATCTACACCCTTTATGGTTCTGCCATTTATCGTATAGCTCCTCCCTACATTATTTCTACCAAAATGCATCACTTCGCATTTATCAGGATTGAACTCCATCTGCCATTTCTTTGCCCAAATTTCCAGCCTATCTATATCCTTCTGTAGCCTCTGACAATGCTCCTCACTATCTGCAAGTCCCGCCAATTTTGTGTCGTCTGCAAGCTTACTGATCACCCCAGTTACACCTTCTTCCAGATCGTTTATATAAATCACAAACAGCAGAGGTCCCAATACAGAGCCCTGCGGAACACCACTAGTCACAGGCCTCCAGCTGGAAAAAGACCCTTCCACTACCACCCTCTGTCTTCTGTGACCAAGCCAGTTCTCCACCCATCTAGCCACCTCCCCCTTTATCCCATGAGATCCAACCTTTTTCACCAGCCTACCATGAGGGATTTTATCAAACGCTTTACTAAAGTCCATATAGACGACATCCACGGCCCTTCCCTCGTCAACCATTCTAGTCACTTCTTCAAAAAACTCCACCAGGTTAGTGAGGCATGACCTCCCTCTCGCAAAACCATGCTGACTATCGTTAATGAGTTTATTCCTTTCTAAATGCGCATACATCCTATCTCTAAGAATCTTCTCCAACAACTTCCCCACCACGGACGTCAAGCTCACCGACCTATAATTACCTGGGTTATCCTTCCTACCCTGGAGACTACATCCTTCCTAACCTGGAGACTCCATCCTTCCTACCCTGGAGACTACATCCGTCCTACCCTGGAGACTACATCCTTCCTACCCTGGAGACTACATCCAGTTCTGGCTGCCATTCTTGAGGAAGGATGTGAAGGCATTGAGAGAGTACAGAGGCGATTCACAAGAATGATTCCAGGGATGAAGAACTGTAGCTATGAGGATAGATTGGAGAGATTGGGACTGTTTTCCTTTGAGAAGGCAACTTGATGGATGTATTCAAGATCCTGAGGGATATGGACAGGTAAATAGAGAGAAACTGTTGCCTCTCAAGAGACCATCAAGAACTAGAGGGCACAGATTCAAAATAGTTGGCAAAAAGAGGAAAAGTGATGCGAGGAAAAAAGAATTTTCAGAATTTGTAGTTTGGAACCAACTTCCTGAGAGAGTGGAGGCAGGTTTGATCAAGGTATGCATTGTTATCTGAAAAGAAAGAATGTGTAACGTTACAGACGTATGGGAGGAGAGTGGGATTAGGTAGAATGCTCTTTCATAGAAACAAAGAAGATTCAGCCCTTCGAGCCTGCTCCGCCATTCATCACAATCATGGCTGCTCATCCAACTCAATAGCCTAATCTTGCATTTTTCTCCATAACCTTTGATCCCATTTGCCCCAAGTGCTATATCCAGCCGCCTCTTGAATACATTCAATGTTTTGGCACGGTAGCACAGTGGTTAGCACTGCTGCCTCACAGCTCCAGGGACCTGGATTCGATTCCCGGCTTGGGTCACTGTGTGGAGTTTGCACATTCTCCTCGTGTCTGCGTGGGTTTCCTCCAGGTGCTCCGGTTTCCTCCCACAGTCCAAAGATGTGCGGGTTAGGTTAATTGGCCATGCTAAAATTGTCCCTTAGTGTCCCGGGATGCGTAGGTTAGAAGATTGGCGGGTAAATATGTCGGGATAAGGGGGTAGGGCCTGGGTGGGATTATAGTCGGTGCAGACTCGATGGGCCAAATGGCCTCTTTCTGCACTGTAGGGTTTCTATGATTTCTATGACAGCGCCAGGGACCAGGGCTCGATTCCCAGCTTGGGTCACTGTCTGTGTGGATTCTCCCCATGTCTGTGTGGGTTTCCTCCGGGTGCTCCGGTTTCCTCCCACATTCTGAAAGACGTGCTGGTTAGGGTGCATTGACCTGAACAGGCGCCGGACTGTGGCAACTAGGGGAATTTCACAGTAACTTCATTGCAGTGTTAATGTAAGCCTTACTTGTGACTAATAAATAAACGTTATTTTACTTAACTATTTCCTGTGGTAATAAATTCCAGAGAACTAGTACTGACTCGATGGGTTGAATGGCCTCCTCCGGTACCATAAAGATCCTGTAATTCAGACTGTAACAAACACAATGAGAGGATCAAAGGCAGAATGTCTTTTTTATTCATTCATGGCAGATGGGCGCCAATGGCTGACCAACTCCTATTACCCATCCCTAGTTGCCCTTGGAGGGCAGTTGAGCATCATCCACATTGTTGCGGCTCTGGAGTCACATGTAGGCCGGGTCAGGATGGCAGATTTCCTTGGGTTTTTCCGACAATCGACAATGGTTTCATGGTCATCCATAGATTCTTAATTCCAGATATTTTTTATTGAATTCAAATTCCACCACCCACTGTGGCGAGATTCGAACCCGGGTCCCTAGAACATTAGCTGAATTTCTGGTCGAGCGATAATACCACTAGGCCATCGCCTCCCAGACAGTCAAACAAGGTAGATGTAGGGAGTCTATCCACACATACAGAGCACGAGAAAGAAAACTCCCAAATAACTGACAGTGAGAATGGCCTCATGATCACAGCCACAATATAATCAGTTAATTATCTCTCAAAATGAAAACGACCTTCCGAACTCCCGCTGCAATAATCTATTTTATGGGAAGAAAAGTTAACTCGGATATATTCATAAAGAAATGGGAATAATATTCCACTGACTGCTAAAAGACTGTCTCACAGCGCCCGGGACCTGGGTTCGATTCCCAGCTTGGGTCACTGTCTATGCGGAGTCTGCACATTCTCCCCGTGTCTGCATGGGTTTCCTCCAGGTGCTCTGGTTTCCTCCCACAGTCCGAAAGATGTGCGGGTTAGGTGGATTGGCCATGCTAAATTGCCCTTAAGTGCTGGGGGAGACTAGCTAGGGTAAATATGTGGGGTTATGGGGATAGGGTGTGGGCAGGATTGTTGTTGGTGCAGACTCGATGGACCAAATATCCAAAGACGTGTGGGTTAGGTAGAATGGCCATGCTAAATTGTCCCTTAGTGTCAGGGTGACTAGCTAGGGTAAATGAATGGGGTTATGGGGATAGGGTCTGAGTGGGATTGTGGTCGGTGCAGACTCGATGGGCCGAATGGCCTCCTTCTGCCCTGTAGGATTCTATGATAAAGATGACTAAACGGGGAGTAGTTGGATAATGGCTGGTAACTGCACACTGTACGCTATGTGAGAGCTCGGGAAATTTATTCAACTCATCTAAACTTCAAAGCTTTGTTCCTCGGGGCGACTTTCCCTAATTTGTTTTTTTAAAGCACAAAGTAGAAACATATCATTTTTGCTCACATCAATATCTTCTCCAATTAAACTCCCTCATCCAAATGTCACGTTGTTCTTGAGCTGGCCACTGGGAGATGTAAAAGAACAGCCTTTGATTATTCACTCACCCTTTCGACAGAAGCAGCTGGGTGTTGATGAGGGGTTGCGGGAGAACTTTGCCACATGTTCACTGTGAGGCAGCGTGCCAGTGAACAGGAACAGGAATCTTACTGATCTATACGTTACTGGCACCAAACTCTGAGTCAGCAAGTACAGAGCACCGATCTCATTTTCACCTTATCATAAAACATGAAATAAAACCAGAGGTCGGTCATAGAGCATCTCAAACCTGCTTCATAGAATCACAGAATCCCTACAATGCAGGAGGAGGCCATTCAGCCCTTTGAGTCTGCACCAACTCTCCAAAAGAGCATATTTCCCCAGGCCTAACCCCCCTCATCCTATCTCCATAACCCCCACATTTAGCATGGCCAATCCCCCTAACCTGCACATCTTTGGGCACTCAGAGGCAATTTACCATGACCAATTCACCTAACCTGCACATCTTTGGACACTAAGGGGCAATTTATCCTGAACAATCCACCTAACCTACATATCTTTAGACACTAAAAGGCAATTTACCGTGGCTAATCCCCCAAACCAGCACATCTTTAAACACAAAGGAGCAATTTAGCATGGCCAATTCACCTAACCTGCACATCTTGGAACACTAAGGGGCAACTTATATGGTCAATCCACCTAACCTGCACATCTTTGGACTGTGGGAGGAAACCGGAGCACCCGGAGGAAACCCACGCACACACGGGGAATTGAACCCGGGTCCCTGGCGCTGTGAGGCAGCAGTGCTAACCACTGTGCCGCTGTGCCATCCTCAATACTTAAAGGGCTTCCTCGCAGTGAGTACCCCCACCTTCAGAGAGGTTTACAACTGCTTTTGCAAAGTGAGGGGAACCTGCTGGGGGTAACAAAGGTAGGTTCAGCCCCCAAGGCGAGAGGGACATGCCCAGGCACTGCCACAGGAGGGCCCTCTGGGGGGTGGGCGGGGCTCTACTGGTCGGGGGTGGGGGGGGGGGGTCCATTCATATATGTGAGGGTGCATTCCTCTTACCCATGGGGTGGGTGTTTCGCAGGTGTTTGTGGGGAGGGGGGGTTCCCTTCCTCCATTGGGTGGATGGGATGACCCCAGTTATTGTTGGGGGGGTTTGTCCTTATTCGTGGGGGGACTGAGGCACCTTCCTGGTGCTTGTGGGGTGGGGGGCAGTGGGAGGTGGCGTTGGGTTTCCTGTATCTGTGAGGGTGGGGCCGGGGGGGTGGGGGTGGAGTGTTCTTTTCAACACAGGGCAGAACCTCCCCTTGCTCCCCTGTGTCGAATCGGGCGGGAAGGTTTGCACGCACAATTTTGAATCCAATTGCAGACGTTACAGATGTGCGAAGATTGACAGTTTGCACATGTGTGTGAAAGAGGGGAAGCTGGTGTTCAGACAGGAGTAAGCAGCTCCCATAAAGAGCTGAGAAAGGGAGACCCTGCCAAGCGCTGTTGACAGGTGTCTGACCTCAATGCTGGACCTCTGCTGGAATCGTCGTGCGGAGGCTTGGAACAAAACCACTGAAGCTAAACAGAGCTGTGGGCACCGTCGGTGTGGATCCCCGTGGAGTTAAACCCCACCAAGTCAAGGATAAACCGCTAACCACGCAGCCATCACTCAGGGGGCACCATATGTGCACAAACATCCCAAAATGTCAGATATTAATGAAAAAAAGGCTTTGCCAAAATTCTCAGTAAAATGGGAGATGGGGCGAGTGGTGCAACTTCCAAGCAGATTGCAAAACTTTGTGCGATGTTTGGTTTTTCTCGAATTGTTTCCTGGGATGTTGGCAGCTCTGACTCGAGCAGCATTTAATACCAATCCCTAATTGTCCATGAGAAGGTGAAGTCTTTTACGTGATCATTCCAGGCTGCCTCTGCTTCTTGAGAAAGAAGCCTTGGTCATTGTAACATACAGATTGAAAGCACTGGACTTGCATTAGTTTTGAGGTTGTTACATTAAGGAACTATATTCATTTGCTCAGATATTACCCTTCCCATCATGTTTTTTAAATGTTCAAACTCTGTGGCGGATCACCAAGTCAGCCGTGTCTCAGAGTCAGAAGATTATAGGCTCAAACCTCACTCGGAGGACTTAAGAATATGGACTTAGAGTCATCGTCATCGAATCATAGAGGTTTACAGCATGGAAACAGGCCCTTTGACCCAACTTGTCCATGCCGCCCTTTTTTTAAACCACCAAGCGAGTCAATATTACCCGCGTTTGGCCCATATCCCTCTATACCCATCTTACCCATATAACTGTCTCAATGCTTTTTAAAAGACAAAATTGTACCCGCCTCTACTACTACCTCTGGCAGCTTGTTCCAGACACTCGCCACCCTCTGTGTGAAAAAATTGCCTCTCTGGACCCCTTTGTATCTCTCACCTTAAACCTATGACCCTAGTTTTAGACTCCCCTACCTTTGGGAAAAGATGTTGACTATCTAACTGATCTGTGCCCCTCATTATTTTATAGTCTAAGTGTGGCCTTACCAATGTCCTGTACAACTTCAACAAGACATCCCAACTCCTGTATTCAATGTTCTGACTGATGAAACCAAGCATGCCGAATGCCTTCTTCACCACTCTGTCCACCTGTGACCCCACTTTCAAGGAGCTATGAACCTGTACCCCCAGATCTCTTTGTTTTATAACTCTCCCCAATGCCCCACCATTAACTGAGTAAGTCCTGCCCTAGTTCGATCGACCAAAATGCATAATCTCGCATTTGTCTAAATTAAACTCCATCTGCCATTCGTCAGCCCACTGGCCCAATTGATCAAGATCCCGTTGCAATCCGAGATAACCTCCTTCACTGTCCACTCTGCCAGCAATCCCAATCTGCAAGCTTACTAACCACACCTCCTAAATTCTCATCCAACTTGAATTTTCCTGTCCAGCCCATCATGGGACATGGACCATGCAGAGTCTGTTGGTCTCAGGTGGGATTTTCCGGTCTTGGGGTGAGCGCGACCAGAAAACCCCACCCATGGTCTAGGCTGACATTTTGGTGTAACACTGAGGGAGTTCTGCACTGTCTGAAGTGCCATCCTTAGGCTGAGGTGATAAACTAAAGCCCCGTCGGCTCTCTTGGGCAGACTTAGGGTGGGATTTTCCAGACGTTCTCGCTGGCAGGATCTTCCAGTCCCACCAATGGTGACATCCAACTGCCCCAAGGTGAGATGACCCAGCCATGCAGTTAACATCGGCGGGACTGGAGAACCTGTTGGTGGCCAATGGCGAGTTGCCTCCACATGCTGGAAAACCCACTGGGGGTCGGGGGGGGGGGGGGGGGGGGGGGGAGGGGGGGAGGGGGGTGGGGGTGGTGGAGGGGACGGAAATCCCACCTGTAGAAAATATAATGACATTATTCAAGGAAAAGTAGAGGCGTTCTCCTGATATTTGTCCCTCAAACACCGATGAAGAAGCAGATTATCTGGTCATTTTCAGGTGGCACCGGTGGCATAGTGGTTGGCACTGCTGCCTCACACTGCCAGGGACCCAGGTTCAATTCCTGGCTTGGGTCACAGTAACTTCATTGCAGTGTTAATGTAAACCTACTTGTGACTAATAAAAAAACTTTATCCCATTGCTTCTTGTGGGATTTTGCTGTGTGGAAACTGTTGTATTTATAACAATGACTACATTTCAAAAGTGCTTAATTGTTGCTTTTATTCATTGATGGGATGTGAGCATCGCTGGCTGGGCCAGCATTTACTGCCTAACCTGAGGGCAATTCAGAGTTAACACATTGCTGTGGCTCTGGAGTCACATGTAGGCAAGACCAGGTAAGGATGGCAGATTTCCTTCCCTAAAGGACATTAATAAATCAGATGGGTTTTTCTGACAATCGACAATTGTTTCATGGTCAACAGTAGACTTTTCATTTCAGATTTTTATCGAATTCAAAATTCACCATCTCCCATGGTGGGATTCGAACCCGGGTCTCCAGAGCAGCACTCTGTAGGCGGCAAGGTGGCACAGTGGTTAGCACTGCTGCCTCACAGCGCCAGGGACCCGGGTTCAATTCCGGCCTCGGATCACTGTCTGTGCGGAGTTTGCATGTCCTCCTTGCGTCTGTGTGAGTTTCCTCTGGGTGCTCCGGTTTCCTCCCACGGTCCAAAGATGTGTAGGTTAGATGGATAGGCCATGCTAAATTGCTCCATAGTGTCCCAAGATGTGTAAGTTAGGTGAATTGGCCATGTTAAATTGCCCCTTAGTGTCCAAAGATGTGTAGGTTAGGTGCACTGGCCATGCTAAATTGCCGCATAGTGTCCCAAGATGTGCGGGTTAGGTGGATTGGCCATGGGAAATGTCTGGGATTACAGGGATAGGGTGGGGGAGGGAGCGTAGAGAGTCCATGCAGGCTCGATGGGCCAAATGGCCTCTTCTGCACTGTAGGGATTCTATGATTCTGTGATGACTAGTCCAGCAGCAATACCACAAAGCAACCACCTGTAACGCACTTTGTGATCACCTGAGGTTGTGAGAGGCGCTATATAAATGCAAGTCACATTTATGGAAGAAACATACTGTGCTATCAGTAGTTATCAGTATATGATGACTAGAATTCATATCCAATCATGAAGCAGATGCTGCTGGAAGAATTAACTGCTGATGTTTCGAGAAAGCTGCTGATTTGTGAAACTGCTGTCCCAGTGAATTACAATCCCCCAGTCCCTCTGCAACATCCATTATTCCTTTCCTGGTTTTTATTCTCCTCTGCTGTTTCTGTTTTTCTCCTCGTTCCGACAGCTTCAGCACAAACTTCCCCGAAAAGTTCACTTTATGATTGAATAAACCGGCGGAGTCGAGAGTTCCCCAACTTTGAATTCACCTCCATCTCAGCAAGACGACTGCCGGCATCGATAACACCAAGATACACACAGCCAAACTCTGTGAATCTACTGCAGCTCACATGAAAAATGCAGCAGTGTGAAAAGCAGCCAAAATGACGCCTTTTTCTCAGTTTTTACATTTCCATTTTTGCTTCAGACAGTGTAACCCTAGCACTGAGAAAAGATACATGTGTTTAGTGTGAGATCGGCAATAATTGATGTAAAATACAATAACGATACGTATATTGAAATAGAATTAAATACAATTTCACCCTTTTACTGTTTCATTGTAATCTGAACCCCCCCCCCCCCTCTATTTGTATATTAGTGTCACAAGTAGGCTTACATTAACACTGCAATGAAGTTACTGTGAAAATCCCCTAGTCGCCACACTCCGGTGCCTGTTTGGGTAACACTGAGGGAGAATTTAGCACGGCCAATTCACCTAACCAGCACGTCTTTCAGACTGTGGGAGGAAACCGGAGCACCCGGAGGAAACCCACGCAGACACGGGGAGAATGTGCAAACTCCACACAGACAATGACCCAAGCCGGGAATTGAACCTGGGTCCCTGGCGCTGTGAGGCAGCAGCGCTAACCACTGTGCCACTGCGCCACCCTTAAAGTGAACCATCTTCATTTCATTCTGACCTGCCACTAACGCCTTTCCAGCTGCCCTCTTTTCTCATTGGCCACTTGCTATTCCGCAGCCTGGACTTACCCTCAACACGCACTAACCTCAGTCTGTAAGGAAACCTCTCTTTGGAAGCTGAGGTCCGCTGTATCTATGGTGTCTACCTACCTCCGTTAGATCCTATTTCTAACTGTCTGGAACATTTGTTCAGGAGAGCCATTGCTTCTGGAAGGAGTTCCCGCAGTGCTGTTGCGTGTGGGACTCACCCCGGTGATTCCGAGCTGGGTGCTGGAGCAGGAAGAGCTACGGGAGGGATGGGACGGGGGAGCAATCTGCACGCGAGGCTGCTGTAAGACTCTCAAAGTGGGACAAGGGGCCATGGGGTTGGGAGGGGGTGGGTGTTGGGCGACATCATTGAAACAATCAAAGAGTCATAGAGGTTTGCAGCATGGAAACAGGCCCTTCGGCCCAACTTGTCCATGCCGCCCTTTTTTTTTTAAACCCCCTAAACTAATCCCAATTGCCCGCATTTGGCCCATATCCCTCTATACCCATCTTACCCATGTAACTGTCTAAATGCTTTTTAAAAGACAAAATTGTACCCGCCTCTACTACTACCTCTGGCAGCTTGTTCCAGACACTCACCACTCTGTGTGTGAAAAAATTGCCCCTCTGGACACTTTGGTATCTCTCCCCTCTCACCTTAAATCTATGCCCTCTAGTTTTAGACTCCCCTACCTTTGGGAAAATATATTGACTATCTAGCTGATCTGTGCCCCTCATTATTTTATAGAGCTCTATAAGATCGCCCCTCAGCCTCCTATGCTCCAGAGAAAAAAATCCCAGTCTTTCCAGCCTCTCCTTATAACTCAATCCATCAAGTCCCGGTAGCATCCTAGTAAATCTTCTCTGCACTCTTTCTAGTTTAATAATATCCTTTCTATAATAGGGTGACCAGAATTGCACACAGTATTCCAAGTGTGGCCTTACCAATGTCTTGTACAACTTCAACAAGACATTCCAATTCCTGTATTCAATGTTCTGACCAATGAAACCAAGCATGCCGAATGCCTTCTTCACCACTCTGTCCACCTGTGACTTCACTTTCAAGGAGCTATGAACATGTACCCCTAGATCTCTTTGTTCTGTAACTCTCTCCAACGCCCTACCATTAACTGAGTAAGTCCTGCCCTTGTTCAATCTACCAAAATGCATCACGTCGCATTTGTCTAAATTAAAGTCCATCTGCCATTCGTCAGCCCACTGGCCCAATTGATCAAGATCCCGCTGCAATTGGAGATAACTTTCTTCACTGTCCACTATGCCACCAATCTTAGTGTCATCTGCAAACTTACTAACCACGCCTCCTATATTCTCATCCAAATCATTAATATAAATGACTAATAACAGTGGACCCAGCACTGATCCCTGAGGCACACCGCTGGTCACAGGCCTCCAGTTTGAAAAACAACTCTCTACAACCACCCTCTGGCTTCTGTGAAGAAGCCAATTTTGTATCCATTTAGATACCTCACCCTGCATCCCATGAGATTTAACCTTATGCAACAACCTACCACGTGGTACCTTGTCAAAGGCCTTGCTAAAGTCCATGTAGACAGCATCAGCTGCACTGCCCTCATCTACCTTCTTGGTTACCCCTTCAAAAAACTCAATCAAATTTGTGAGACATGATTTTCCACTCACAAATCCATGCTGACTGTCCCTAATCAGTCCTTGCGACTCTAAATGCCTGTAGATCCTGTCTCTCAAAATACCTTCCAACAATTTACCCACCACAGATGTGAGGCTCACTGGCCTGTAGTTCCCAGGCTTTTCCCTGCAGCCCTTCTTAAACAAAGGCACAACATTTGCCACTCTCCAATTTTCAGGCACCTCACCCGTGACTATCGATGATTCAAATATCTCGGCTAAGGGACCCACAATTTCCTCCCGAGCCTCCCACAATATCCTGGGATACACTTCATCAGGTCCCAGGGATTTATCTACCTTGATGCGCTTTAAGACTTTCGTCCTTCTCTGCAATATGTACACTCCTCAAGACATCACTATTTATTTCCCAAGTTCCCTAACATCCATGCTTTTCTCAACAGTAAATACTGATGAGAAATATTCATTTAGGATCTCACCCATCTCTTGTGGATCCGCACATAGATTACCTTGTTGATCCTTAAGAGGCCCTACTCTCTCCCTTGTTACTCTTTTGCCCTTTATGTATTTGTAGAAGCTCTTTGGATTCTCCTTTGCCTTATCTGCCAAAACAATCTCATGTCCCTTTTTTGCCCTCCTGATTTCTCTCTTAACTCTACTCCTACACCCCCTATACTCTTCAAGGGATTCACTTGATCCCAGCTGCCTATGCACGTCATGTGCCTCTTTCTTCTTGACCAGGGCCTCAATATCCCGAGTCATCCAGGTTTCCCGACTTCTGCCAGCCTTGCCCTTCACTCTAAGAGGAATGTGTTTACCCTGAACCCTGGTTAACACACTTTTGAAAGCATGCCACTTACCAGACGCCCCTTTGCCTTCCCACAGACTCCCCCAATTAACTTTTGAAAGTTCCCGCCTGATACCATCAAAATTGGCCTTGCCCCAATTTAGAATATTAACTTTTGGGCCAGACCTATCATTCTCCATAGCTATCTTAAAACTAATAGAATTATGGTCACTGGTCCCAAAGTGATCCCTCACTAACACTTCTGTCACCTGCCCTTCCTTATTTCCCAAGAGGAGGTCAAGTTTTGCCCCCTCTCTAGTCGGGCCATCCACATACTGAATGAGAAATTCCTCCTGAATACACTCAACAAATTTTTCTCCATCCAACCCTCTAATACTATGGCTGTCCCAGTCAATGTTGGGAAAGTTAAAATCTCCTATTACCACCCTATTTTTCTTAGAGCTATCTGTAATCTCCTTACATATTTGCTCCTCAATGTCCCGCCGACTATTTGGGGGTCTATAGTGCAAACCTATCAAAGCGATTTTCCCCTTCTTATTTCTCAGTTCCACCCACATAGACTCAGGAAATCATAGGTGAGACAGGATTGAATAACTTACCCCAATCTGACTGAGGAAGCACGAGTTCAGGAAGGCCTGGTCCAGCCGTCAGGCTCTAACTCTCCTGTTCCACTTTCTGCAGCAGGTCTGTGGCCCAAAGGGTGGGGTAGTCGTGTCTATTTATTCCTGGAGCATAGGAGGATGAGGGGTGACCTTATAGTGGTTTATAAAATCATGAAGGGCGTAGATAAGGTGAATAGCCATGGTCTTTTCCCCAGGGTAGGGGAGTCCAAAACTAGAGGGCATAGGTTAAAGGTGAGACGGGAAAGGAACCCCAGGGGGCAACTTTTCCACACAGAGGGTGGTGTGTGCATGGAATGAGCTGCCAGAGGAGGTGGTAGAGGCGGGTACAATTACAACATTTAAAGGACATTTGGACAGGTACATGGATGGGAAAGGTTTAGAGGGATATGGGCCAAACTGAGGCAAATGGGGCTAGTTCAGTTTAGGAAACCTGGTCAGCATGGACGAGTGGGGCCAAAGGGCCTGTTTCCGTGCTGGATATCTCTCTGGCTCTCGCCTCAATCCATCAATGTCGTGTTTCCAAAATATTCACCCACTGCTGCTTCAGAAGTTTCATCTATTGAAACACATGGTTGTCATCTACCTGTGACCACGACACCATCCCATTGCCAATCTCCTTCCTCATGGTGCCAATGTCTTGTTGCTGCCAATCTTGAGATTGGGAATCGCTACAAAGCATCCATTGGCGATCAGCTTTAATTCTCAGTTCTGAATTTTATTCCGTAGGATCAGCGAAGATTGTGGGTGGGATTTTCCGGCTGCGCTTGCCCCAAAACCGAAGAATCCCGCCTGAGGTCAACGGACCTTTTTATGATTCACCCCCCTCCTACCCGCTACGATTCCTGTGGTAGTCGGGACGGGAGAATTGCCCCCATTGTTTATTTAGGCCACAGAATTTCAATTCTGCCAAACACCTGTCTTCACAAGCATCATTTGAAATATCAACTGAGATTTCCCAGCAAAGTCTTGCTGCATATCATAGACCATCAACCATAGAATCCCTACAGTACAGAAGGAGGCCATTTGTCCCATTGAGTCTGTACCGACCACAATCCCACCCTATTCCCGTAACCCCACGCATTTACCCTTCTAATCCCCCTGACACTAGGGTCAATTTAGCATGGCCAATCCACCTAACCCGCACATCTTTGGACTGTGGGAGGAAACTGGAGCACCCGGAGGAAACCCACGCAGACACGGGGAGAATGTGCAGACTCGGCACAGACAGTGACCCGTGGCCAGAATCGAACCTGGGTCCCTGACGCTGTGAGGCAGCAGTGCTATATTTAATGCCCTTTAGGGAAGGAAATCTGCCGTCCTTACCCGGTCTGGCCTGCATGTGACCCCAGAGCCACAGCAATGTGGTTGACTCTCAATTGCCCTCCAAGGGCAACTAGGGATGGGCAATAAATGCTGGGCCCAGCCGGCGATGCCCGTGTCCTATGAATGTATAAAAAAAACATTCAAATACACACAACGCTTGTGTTGTATTGATAGCAGAGGAGATAACTCAAATATGTGTCACCTTCCAGGTGACTGGAAATGACAGAGGGATTTTGTCAAGTTGTGACACTGTGTAATAGAGAAAGTGTGTTGTTACGGTGATGGCTATCACCACATTGACACAAATCTCCAACGTTGGCTCCAAACCAGGCGAGCTGTGCCCTTTAAACACGCCATCTTATTTTTAACATCATCATCTCCTGTAACCTGCAGTTCAACACCACCTTACACGGAGCCCCCTTGCCCGTCATGTCACATTACTGCAAAGCTCTAATGAACCGTCAGGGAGTACTCTCCTCAGCTGATCTGAGGCACAAAGCTCCGGAGCATTCTCCTGCTGCAGCAGGTGTCTGCAGCCTCCGTGCGGGGATGGGTGACTGCTGGGATTAAATGGCAAACATCCATCACATCATCAAAGGCCTGGCAAAATCGAAACCCTCACAGCAAGACAAGAGTTTGAAGAGTTACACCGGAGAATGTCATTCTTCATTTGATAATTTGGAATCATTTCTGGAAGGTTTGTGACAGCGGCAAAGAGCCGAAGGAACTCAGGAAAGCAAAAACATCCAGACCAAAAGGGTTTGGGAACTCGCAGCGTAATTGGTTCCAAGATGGAAATTGAGGCGGAGGAGAGTTAGTGGGGTGAAGTAGATGAGGAATAAATACATCATTGATCAGCTGATGAACGGCGGACGGACCCAAGACAGGTTTAAAAGACTGGATGACATTTAGGTTCATAACTGGCTGGCGGGGAAGGTGGCAGGAAACAGAAATGCAATAGGTTAAATGACCTTTCGAGCAGTCGTAAATTAGTAATGATACAAAATACACCAGAGGAAGAAAACATGCGTTTCAGTCAGTGTGCCCCAGTCAGTCACCCCTTCTCCATGATTCATAGAAACATAGCAGGAGGAGGCCATTCGGCCCATCGAGCCCGCTCCACCATTCATCTGGATCATGGCTCATCATCGAATTCAATATCCTGATCCCCCTTCCTCCCATATCCCTTGATCCTTGGGGTGGCGCTGCTGCCTCACAGCGCCAGGGACCCGGGTTCGATTCCCGGCTTGGGTCACTGTCTGTGCGGAGTTTGCACGTTCTCCCCGTGTCTGTGTGGGTTTCCTCCGGGTGCTCTGGTTTCCTCCCACAGTCTGAAAGACGTGCTGGTTAGGTGCATTGACCTGAAACAGGGGTTGAACTGTGGCGACTAGGAGAATTTCACTGTAACTTCATTTCAGTGTTAATATAAGCCTTACCTGTCACTAATAAATAAACTTTAACGTTATCCCTTTAGCCCCACGAGCCATATTGAATTTCTTCTTGAAATCAGACAATGTTTTGGCCTCAACTACATTCTGTGGCAGTGAATTCCACACATTCACCACCCTCTGGGTGAAGAAATTTCTCCTCACCTCAGTTCTAAAAGGTTTGCCCCTTATCCTCAAACTATGACCCCTCGTTCTGGACTCCCCCACCATCGGGAACATTCTTTCTGAATCTACCCTGTCTAACCCTGTTAGAATTTTATAAGTTTCTATGAGATCCCCTCTCACTCTTCTAAACTCCAGTGAATATAATCCTAACCGACTTAGTCTCTCCTCATATAATGTGGAGTTGCCGGCTTTGGACTGGGGTAGGCACAGAAAGAAGTCTCACAACACCGGGTTAAAGTCCAACAAGTTTATTTGGAATCACTCACCTGATGAAGGGGCAGTGCTCCGAAAGCTCGTGCTACCAAATAAATCTGTTGGACTTTAACCTGATGTTGTGGGACTTCTTACTGTGCCCACCCCAGTCCAACGCCGGCACCTCCACATCATGATGATGTAAGACAGAGTCACCTCGGTGTCTAATAGGAGAAAGCTCATTGGTTTAGCAACACCTGTATTGCTGGAAAGAGTGTAACCTGGGTCGAGATCCTGGAACTCCCTCCCTAACCGCACAGTGGGTGTACCTACACCACACGGACTGCAGCGGCTCAAGATGGTGGTTCACTACCACCTTCTCAAGGGTCAAAAGGGGATCGACCCAACCAGTGATGCCCACATCCCAACAACAAAACATTGACAAGAGCTGTTATGTATTGGATGTAATTCAATGATCACCTGGAGGATAGAGTCACAGTCACCGAGGTTTACACCATGGAAACAGGCCCTTCGGCCCAACTTGTCCATGCCGCCCAGTTTTTACCATTAAGCTAGTCCCAATTGCTCGTGTTTGGCCCATATCCCTCTATACCCATCTTACCCAACAAACTGTCTAAATGTGGAGTTTGCACATTCTCCTCGTGTCTGCGTGGGTTTCCTCCGGGTGCTCTGGTTTCCTCCCACAGTCCAAAGATGTGCGGGTTAGGTTGATTGGCCAGGTTAAAAAAAATTGCCCCTTAGAGTCCTGGGATGTGTAGGTTAGAGGGATTAGTGGGTAAGGTATGTGGGGGTGGGGCCTGGGTGGGATTGTGGTCGGTGCAGACTCGATGGGCCGAATGGCCTCCTTCTGCACTGTAGGGTTTCTATGATTTCTATGATTTCTATGAAATGCTTTTTAAAAGACAACATTGTACCCGCCTCTACTACTACCTCTGGCAGCTCATTCCAGACACTCACCACTTGATATGTGAAAAAATTGCCCCCCTGGACTCTTTTGTATCTCTCCCCTCTCACCTTAAACTTATGCCCTCTAGTTTTAGACGCCCCTAGCTTTGGGAAAAGATGTTGACTATCTAGCTGATCTGTGCCCCTCACTATTTTATAGACCTCTATAAGATCACCCCTCAGCCTCCTATACTCCATGGAAAAAAGGCCCAGTCTATCCAGCCTCTCCTTATAACTCAAACCATCAAGTCCCGGTAGCATCCTAGTAAATCTTTTCTGCACTCTTTCTAGTTTAATAATATCCTTTCTATAATAGGGTGACCAGAACTGTACACAGTATTCCAAGTGGGGCCTTACCAATGTCTTGTACAACTTCAACAAGGCGCCCCAACTCCTGTATTCAATGTTCTGACCGATGAAACCAAGGATGCCAAATGCCTTCTTCACCACTCTGTCCACCTGTGACTCCACTTTCAAGGAGATATGAACATGTACCCCGAGATCTCTTTGTTCTGTAACTCTCCCCAATGCCCTACCATTAACTGAGTAAGTCATGCCCTGGTTCGATCTACCAAAATGCATCACCTTGCATTTATCTAAATTAATCTCCATCTGCCATTCGTCAGCCCACTGGCCCAATTGATCAAGATTCCGTTGCAATCCGAGATAACCTCCTTCACTGTCCACTATGCCACCAATCTTGGTGTCATCTGCAAACTTACTAACTATGCCTCCTATATTCTCATCCAAATCATGAATATAAATGACAAATAACAGTGGGCCCAGCACTGATCCCTGAGGCACACCGCGGGTCACAGGCCTCCAGTTTGAAAAACAACACTCTACAACCACTCTCTGGCTTCTGTCAAGAAGCCAGTTTTGTATCCATTTAGATACCTCACCCTGGATCCCGTAAGATTTAACCTTATGCAACAACCTACCATGTGGTACCTTGTCAAAGGCCTTGCTAAAGTCCATGTAGACAACATCAACTGCACTGCCCTCATCTACCTTCTTGGTTACCCCTTCAAAAAACTCAATCAAATTTGTGAGACATGATTTTCCACTCACAAATCCATGCTGACTGTCCCTAATCAGTCCTTGTGTCTCTAAATGCTTGTAGATCCTGTCTCTCAAAATACCTTCTAACAATTTACCCACCACAGATGTGAGGCGAACTGGCCTGTAGTTCCCAGGCTTTTCCCTGCAGCCCTTCTTAAACAAAGGCACAACATTTGCCACTCCAATCTTCAGGCACCTCACCTGTGACTATCGATGATTCAAATACCTCTTTGCTCACCTGTATGATCACATGTATGACCGCATGTATGATCATATGCATGATCACCTATATGACCACATTTATGATGACATGTATTATCACATATATAATCACCTGTATGACCACATGTATGACAACATGTATGATCACACGCATGGTCACCTGTATGATCTGGTTATTGCATTTTAACTCACAGGTTAAGTTCTTTGCCTCAATCTCCGGTGCTGATCCCCTGGGGAGAGATGACTGTGTTAGTGTCAGTCAGGACAGATACAGAGACAGTGTTGAGCTGAGACCTGTGCGCACTCTGACAGCAGAGCTGGTGTGACCGTCGGAAATCATTAGACTTGAAGCCTCCACATGTCAAAAAGAGGGGAATGCTTGGGCTGGATTGAAACAGCCTTAAAACTGGAAGGACAGAGCATTCGAACACACTGCTGACATCTAATCTGTCCCTAAAGCAATCCTTTTAAATAAATACATGCCAGTCAGTAATAATAGGCAACAACACCTCCTCCACGATCATCCTCAACACCGGTGCCCCACAAGGCTGTGTTCTCAGCCCCCTACTATACTCCTTATACACCTATGATTGTGTGGCCAAATTCCCCTCCAACACGATTTTCAAGTTTGCTGACGACACCACCATAGTGGGTCGGATCTCAAACAATGACGAGACAGAGTACAGGAATGAGATAGAGAATCTGGTGAACTGGTGCGGCAACAATAATCTCTCCCTCAATGTCAACAAAACGAAGGAGATTGTCATCGACTTCAGGAAGCATAAAGGAGAACATGCCCCTGTCTACATCAATGGGGATGAAGTAGAAATGGTCGAAAACTTCAAGTTTTTAGGTGTCCAGATCACCAACAACCTGTCCTGGTCCCCCCCATGCCGACACTATAGTTAAGAAAGCCCACTTTCTCAGAAGACTAAGGAAATTTGGCATGTCAGCTACGACTCTCACCAACTTTTACGGATGCACCATAGAAAGCATTCTTTCTGGTTTATCACAGCTTGGTATGGCTCCTGCTCTGCCCAAGGCTGCAAGGAACTACAAAAGGTCGTGAATGTAGCCCAATCCATCACGCAAACCAGCCTCCCATCCATTGACTCTGTCTACATTTCCCGCTGGATCAGAAAAGCAGGCAGCATAATTAAGGACCACACACACCCCGGACATTTTCTCTTCCACCTTCTTCCATCGGGAAAAAGATACAAAAGTCTGAGGTCAGGTACCAACCGACTCAAGAACAGCTACTTCCCTGCTGCTGTCAGACTTTTGAATGGACTTACCTCACATCTCTACACCCTAGCTATGGCTGTAACACTACATTCTGCATTCTCTCCTTTCTTTCTCTATGAACGGTATGCTCTGTCTCTATGGTGCCTAAGAAACAATACGTTTCACTGTATCCCAATACATGTGACAATAATAAATCAAATCAAATCAAATCAAATCAAATCCAGGCTCTTGGTATTTTATTCTGAAGACATTTGAGTATTTTCACAATCTGTTTTAGAATCCGCTAATGGTGTCGTTATTGTGTCACTGGGCTGCATTATGTCATAAAGTGTCCACTTTGACACAGAGGCCGGAATTTTATTAGCCCGTTCGCCGTGGGAATCGGAGCGGAGGAGGGGGCGGACAATGGGAAGGTCCGTTGACCTTGGGCGGGATTTTACGGTTTCGGGACGAGCGTGGCCATAAAATCCCGCGCAGAGTGTAAAGCGGAGAATAGTTCCAGGGGCATCCTGGGAAGCTGCGTCCATTTTAATTCCAGGTTTTTGGCAAGTGAAGATGGAGATGATGGCGGATGTTTTTAAAATGGAGAATGAGTGAGTCGTCACTGCATTCTTGCTGTTGCCACGCTGGGGGTGGTCACTGCCTATCTGTGAGGTTTCCAACTTAAATTTGCGGTGGAGGCCATGTAGGCCAGACTGGACAAGGAAATAGCGAGATAGGTTACTGTGATGGTGTTCGCAATGAGGATGAGCTTCTTCAACAATTTCTCTCAATTATTTTTCAAACTGGAACATCTTCCAAAGTTTCTGAGTCCTTTTTTCCTTTACTCTTTCAAGGGATGTGGGCGGCACTGGCCGGGCCAGCATTTGCTTTCCATCCCTAATTGCCCCTTGAACTGAGAGTCTCGCCCTGTCACTTCAGAGGGCAGTTAAGAGTCAACCACATTTTGTTTTTATTCATTCGTGGGACACGGATGTCGCTGGCTGACCAGCCTTTATTGCCCTAATTGCACTTGGAGGGCAGTTGAGAGTCAACCACATTGCTGTGGCTCTGGAGTCACTTATAGGCCAGACCGGGTCAGGATGGCAGATTTCCTTCCCTAAAGGGCATTAGCGAACCAGATGGGTTTTTCTGACAATCGACAATGGTTTCATGGTCGTCAGTAGATTCTTAATTCCAGACATTTTTTATTGAATTCAAATTCCACCATCTGCCGTGGCGGGATTTGAACCCGATTCCCCAGAACATTGCTGAGTTTCTGGATTAGATGTCTATCGATAATACCACTCGGCCATCACCTTCCCTTGATGTGGGTCTGGAGTCAAATGTAGGCCAGACCGGAAAGGAGGACAGATTTCCTTCCCTAAAGGACATTAGTGAACCAGTTGGGTCGTTAGCAACTGTTGATATGGTCGCCATTACAAAGGCGAGTTTACAATTCCAGGGTGTTATTGCATTGGGATTCTTCCAGCTGTCATGATGGGATTTGAACCTGTGTCTCCAGAGCATTAACCTGGGCCTCTGGATTACTAATCCAGCCTCCCCATAACTGCTCTCCAATGACCCACGTTACTCCCTCGAGACGAACATTTTCACTTGTAGTGCATTGAGTCGAACGCAGTGTATAAATAGAGAGGATTCGGTCTTTCAGGATTACAATAGGATGTCCCAGAAGACATTACATTGTCTCTGGCTCACTGGGGGTCTGATTATTTCATTTAACTCCCACTTTGTGTTCATCCTGAAGATGTGTCTGACTGTCTCTCCAGGGCTGTGGCTTCCAAGTTCAATTTGAGACTGAGATCAGTACTACAAAAGCCAAATAGAGAGACACCTGATGGCCAGCCCATTGATACAGAGAGTACAGCCAAGGTTTACCAGGCTGATTCCTGGGATGGCAGGTCTGTCATTAGAGGAGACACTAAGTCGGTTAGGATTATATTCACTGGAGTTTAGAAGAGTGAGAGGGGATCTCGGAGAAACTTATAAAATTCGAACAGGGTTAGACAGGGTAGATTCAGAAAGAATGTTCCCGATGGTGGGGGAGTCCAGAACTAGGGGTCATAGTTTGAGGATAAGGGGTAAACCTTTTAGAACTGAGGTGAGAAGAAATTTCTTCACCCAGAGGGTGGTGAATGTGTGGAATTCACTCCCACAGAAAGTAGTTGAGGCCAAAACATTGTGTGATTTCAAGAAGAAATTAGATATAGCTCTTGGGGCTAAAGGGATCAAGGGATATGGGGGGGAAAGGGGGGGATCAGGATATTGAATTCGATGATCAGCCATGATCAAAATGAATGGTGGAGCAGGCTCGAAGGGCTGAATGGCCTCCTCCTGCTTCTCGTTTCTATGGATTGAAGGCCTCTTGCTCTGCTGTAAAACTCTATGGGTGGAATTTTCCTCTCCCACCCCCCGCGGGAATCGTGACGGGCGGGGGGGGGGGGGGGGGTGGGGGGGGGGGGGGGTTGACCACACAAAGGTCCATTGACCTCGGGTGGGATTTTCCGGTCTTGGGGTGAGTGCGGCTGGAAAATCCCGCCCCATGACTCTGTGACTCTAAAATCCTGCAGATGCTGGAAATCTGAAATCAAAACAGTAAATGCTGGAAATACTCAGCAGGTCAGGCAGCGTCTGCGGAGCTGAGAACAGAGTTAATGTTTCAGGATTGATGTTCAGCATTGTCCCGACATCCGTCCATCCTGCAGTTTCTCTTGTGGGATTTCTGATGAATCATAGAATTGTAGAAGAGTTCAGGTCAGAAGAGACCTTTCGGCCCATCGAGTCTGCACTGACGCATGAAAGGCCCTGACCTGCCCACCGAATCCCACTTGCCAGCACTTGGCCCATGGCCCTGAATGTTATGGCGTGCTAAGTACTCATCCAGGTACTTTTTAAAGGATGTGAGGCATCCCACCTCCACCACCCTCCCAGGCAGCGCATTCCAGACCCTCACCACCCTCTGGGTAAAAAAATATTTCCTCAAATCCCCCCAAAACCTCCCACCCCTCACTTTTAACTTGTTTCCCTCATAACTGACCCTTCACTAAGGGGAACAGCTGCTCCCTATCCACCCTGTCCATGCCCCTCATAATCTTGAACACCTCAATCAGGTCGCCCCTCAGTCTTCCCTGCTCCAGAGAAAACAACCCAAACCTATCCAACCTCTCTTTATAACTGAAATGCTCCATCCCAGGCAGCATCCTGGTGAATCTCCTCTGCACCCCCTCCAGTGCGTTCACGTCCTTCCTATAATGTGGCGACCAGAACTGCACACAGTGCTCCAGCTGTGGCTTCATCAAAGTTCTACACAACTCCATCATGACCTCTCTGCTTTTGTAACCTATACCCCGATTGATAAAGGCAAGTGTGCCATATGCCTTTTTCACCATCCTACTAATCTGTCTTTCACCTGCATCAGGCTGGATTTTCCAGTGGACCTCAGGGCCATGTGGGGGTCCTGCGAATAACAGGGCAACCATCCAATTAAGGATGGTGGGTGGGTTCCCCAGACTGGTGGCCCAATCAGAAGCAGCCCCACTAGGATGGGTGGGCACTACGGGGGCAGGTAGGCAAACCTGGGGCCACCTCAACATGGAAGTCATCAAATAGAGAGGCTCCAAGCTGGTCGGGCTGTTGAGGGGAGGGGGATCCCTCCTTGCAGGCGTAGTGATGGCCTTCCCTCTCTGTGACCCTGTCGCTGGGGCTTGGAGCTCTGTGGTCACCCCCTGATCTGCCACCTTGATGGCATGGGCATCTTCTACACGAGGCCAGGGAAAATGCCTGCGCCATCACCAAATATCCCAGATTGACTGCCCCTCTCTGTGGAACGAGCCGCAGACACTGTTCTCAGTCCGCCCCAGGGAAGCCCCCAACTGGAAGTGAGAATACTTAGAAGCCAGCTCACCATAACTCCCCATTCAGCTGCACTCTGTACACTCAACCCTCCCCACCTCCCCCAGCTGCAATGAACAGAGTGAGGATGTGCATCAGGAAATTGGCAGTTCATCTTGGGGCCTTTCTGGAACCATTTAAAATGTAACGAAAGCCAACACTCTCTGCTCCTGAGGTAACATGGATCAGTATAAGGTGGGTAATGGAATGGTTGCAAGAGTGAGGAGAGCCAGATGGGGATACAGGGAGATTGTAAAACCTTAATTCAAACACAGCATCCCTCATTATGGCTGTAAAATCGATATGGATTAAAATGTGGGCCAAAGGCAGAAAGCAGTTTGTTACAGGGAATCATTTTGAGTACGGTGTGTTCTTATAAATCTTTTCTCCTATTAATTATTTCCCCGGCATCTGTTTTGTGTTCTGAGCATGTGTTGGGTTTTGATTTGATTTGATTCATTATTGTCACATGTATACAGTGAAAAGTATTGTTTCTTGTGCGCTATACAGACAAAGCATACTGTTCATAGAGTACGTAGGGGAGAAGGAAAGGAGAGGGTGCAGAATGTAGTGTTACAGTCATAGCTAGAATGTAGAGAAAGATCAGTTTAATAGATGGTAGGTCCATTCAAAAGTCTGATGGCGGCAGGTGTTTGGATGTCACCAATGATAACATTGGATCTGATGTAGTGTGACCAATGGTAACAAGCTGTAAGAGTCAGCTGACCCAGTAAACTATGTAACCAATGACAAAATGATGTGATCGGATCAGCTGACCAGTTGACTCAGTATAAATAAGAACCTGTTGGGAATTGTGGGGGAGTTTGGAATGGCCCAGGGTGAGGCCTCAACTGTTGGAGTAATGAAGTTTCTTTATTAAACCTTTTTAGAGTCATAGAGTCATAGAGGTTTACAGCATGGAAACAGGCCCTTCAGCCCAACTTGTCCATGCCCCCCCTTTTTTTAAACCCCTCAGTTAGTCCCAATTGCCCACATTTGGCCCATATCCCTCTATACCCATCTTGCCCATGTAACAGTCTAAACGCTTTTTAAAAGACAAAATTGTACCCGCCTCTACTACTACCTCTGGCAGCTTGTTCCAGACACTCACCACCCTCTGTGTGAAAAAATTGCCCCTATGGACACTTTTGTATCTCTCTCCTCTCACCTTAAACCTATGCCCTCTAGTTTTAGACTCCCCTAGCTTTGGGAAAAGATATTGACTATCTAGCTGATCTGTGCCCCCCATTATTTTATAGACCTCTATAAGATCACCCCTCAGCCTCCTACGCTCCAGAGAAAAATGTCTCAGTCTATCCAGCCTCTCCTTATAACTCAAACCATCAAGTCCCGTTAGCATCCTAGTAAATCTCTCCTGCACTCTTTCTAGTTTAATAATATCCTTTGTATAATAGGGTGACCAGAACTGTACACAGTATTCCAAGTGTGGCCTTACCAATGTCTTGTACAACTTCAACAAGACGCCCCAACCCCTGTATTTTTTAATTAATCTGTTGGAGTAAGTTTTGTTTCATTTTATTGCCTATAACTGAAGGGTACCACCTGCTGGATGAACAGCATGGAAGAAGCTTTCCTTGGGTCAGCCAGTTACAGGGCTTCGCAGTCTGCAAGAGAGTGTTCAGCGAGCGAAACCTGTTTTACTAGTGCTCCTGTTTTTATTGTTATTACTGGTTTTTACCGTTCTGCCAAGTTACTGATATTATTAAACCTCATTATTTATTTATACGAAAGAGATCATTCTTTAAACAATAAATTGGATTCCTTCACTTGCGGTCTCACAATTGAAATGGATTTTCCGGTAAAATTCCGAGACTATCACAAAGTAATTTTGGTTCTGCCTGCTTGAGGAACAACGTGGATAATTCCGAGACGGTTGCAGGGTTTGGTTTCCCTAAGAGGCTGTCTCCTCCACGAAGTTTGAGTTTGCATCTTCCTGGAAGCAAAATGTAAATGATGACTCTCACTCTGAGGATCAGTTTGGGTTTGAGCGCTCTCAACTGTTCCCCCCAGCACCCCCCTCCCTCCCCTCCCCCCACCCCCTCCCTCCCCTCCCCCCAACACCCCCTCTTCCCCCCCCCCCCCCCCCCCCGCCCCGCCCACCCCCAGCTTCTCAATAACCACAGCTCCTGCTAAATATTAACTTTTACTGACATGCGTTCTATTGGTTGTCCGGGCTCTACTGGTTGTGTGGGTGATGTGCGTTATCACACACGAGGCTTGAGATGCTCAAGGAAATAAAGGCTTTTATTTACTATTACAACGAAGCTACCATGTATAGTACACGATCCCAGACTGAGGGGTCCCAGACAGAGCAGTGACCTTTATACCTCTCCCAGGCGGCGGAGCCCGACTGGGATGTACCACAATAACTATAATACAGGTGTAACAGCCCAACCCTAACCCCAACAGCAACAAGTAGAACAACCCATCCCTAACCCCAACAGCAACATATATACATACTCGTAGTACTGGCCAGACCCTGGCTCATGAATACCTAGTGGGAACCAACGATGGTTCACCACAGTGGGCGCTGGAAATTCTACTGAGAATTATCTCATAGTGACGCCCCCGCATTAATATTGTTTTCTACCGAAAATATCGCTTACCCGTGTCCCAGTTGTTGATTTGGTGGCCTTCTTCAGAGTACAGCGCATTGATAAGAAGGTCAGAAATATCGCACCAGGTTCTTAACACAGGAGGATATTGCAAGAACATCCCTGATTGTCAAGGGAGTCAAAGGTTATCGGGGGGTAGGCAGGAAAGTACAGTTGAGGCCACAATTGGATCAGCCACAATCTTACCAACTGGTGGCACAGGCTCCAAATGAGGGGCCGAATGGCCTACTCCTGCTCCTAACTTGTACGTTTGTATGTACATATGCATGATGCGGTTAAATCCCATCTCTACCTCGTGAAGCAGTGATTCATGTCAACCTTGAGAGAGCTTTCAGATGGGAAAACAATTGCAATCATTATTTGGCATCCAAAATAATGTGTCTCCTGATTCCTATGAGGATATTTATGGAGTGGTGTCAGCCTGAATTAGGTAAACTTCATTCTTTCTCCGCTCCGTACGATCAGCAACTGCCACAAGTGATTGAATTGATGTCCGTGTCTGAGGAACTGTAGAATAATTGTATTAGCAGACAACGGCACGCTGGCACAGTGGTTAGCACTGCTGCCTCACAGCACCAGGGACCCGGGTTCGATTCCCGGCTCAGGTGAATGTCTGTGTGGAGTTTGCACATTCTCCCCATATCTGCGTGGGTTTCCTCCCATAGTCTGAAAGATGTGCTGGTTAGGTGCATTGGCCATGCTAAATTCTCCCTCAGTGTACCCGAACAGGCGCCGGAGTGTGACGACTGGGGGATTTTCACAATACCTTCATTGCAGTGTTAATGTAAGCCTATCGTGACACTAATAAATAAACGTTTTTGTTTCAGAGAGTATGCCCAGGGTGCGTGGGTTACCCTGAGAGGTCAGTTAGGAATAAACCACATTGTTGTGGTTTGGAGCCACAGAGAGGTCAGACTTTCTTCTCCAAAGGGCATCAGTCAGCCAGCTGGGTTTTTATGACAATGGTTTTCATTAGACTTAAAAACTTAAACAAATGAATAATGTGGTTTATGAATTTCAGTGGCAGTGTGTTGCCAGATATCTGCACCGTATGTCCCAATGAGGGCCAAATGGCCTCCTCCTGCTCCTATCTTCTATGACTGGCGCACCATATCAAACCGCTTGTCCATTCAGCTATTTGCCACAGGCAGAGTACTGACTGTGCTGAAGCAGCCTGTGTATGCAGAATTCACAACACAATGTCCAGCATTAGGTGTGATTCAGTGATTAGCACTAGCTGAATAATCCCGAGTGCGTTAAGAATTACACTGACGGCCATTTTCAGATGCTCAGCCGGGCTCGCGGGGAGGCTCGTTACACTGGCTGGAAGCTGCTAATATTCAGACACATTTCTCTTTTATTTTGCACTTGCTTCTTTTTGTTTGGAACTGTGACACCGCCCAGGCTGACACCAACGATTTTGCACAACTTATCAATAAGTAGTTCACAGCAGGAAGCTGGTTCCGTGACCTGTTCCTCTTTAAGATGTGGTGGGGCTGGTGGGAAGGGACTGTGGGAGGAAACCGGAGCACCCGAAGGAAACCCACGCAGACACGGGGAGAATGTGCAGACTCCGTACAAACAGTGACCTGAGCCGGGAATCGAATCCGGGTCCCTGGCGCTGTGAGGCAGCAGTGCTAACCACTGTGCCACCGTGCCGCCCTCAATAAAGTGATAATTGAACACTCCACCAAGGGGTAATTGAAGGGGTTTGAGGGGTAATCCAGATGAAGTGGATTATAAATCCAGTCCAAAATATAGACTAGCCGAGAGTAGTAACACTCGCTCAATAATCCTCCTCCCCTGAGTTTGAGGCAGCCACTCCTCACAGACACTTATTTTGAGTCTGAGAAAGTGACTATTAAGCGATAATACCTTTTCCCAGGTAGCATGTTAAATAAGTTGTTGGCCGCGTTAAAACTACCCGGGCATTATGAGAGTCTGAGAATCTCTCTTCAAAAATTGCATCTTCCCGGTTTCAGAAAATGCAAGAGCAGTGGGTTCTTAAACTCCCTGAAAAAGATTACAAAAAGTTATACATCATCAACTTATTTACCTGCTTATTGCAAAACTATTTAATATGCAATATACTTAAAGTGGATATGTATGTCCCAACATTAATGACTATAAAAGATAAAAATATAGGCCGGAATTCTCTATCCATTCACACCCCACCACCACTGCCAGCGAGGATGGAGAATTTGGTGCTCAGCCAAATCTTCATTCACTGCAGCGGGACTGGAGAATCTGGCTGGCCTGAATAGCCAGAGAATCCCACCCTATAGTCTTAATTCTAACGCAGAATCCCATAAAACTTTTTTAAAAATACAAGGTCACAGCTAACATCAATTGAAGGTTATCCATCAATATTCAAGGTAGCGCTTTATATTGGTCCCGAGTGAATCAATTATTGGGCAGTCGGATAGAAAAGCTGTCTATTTTACATGAGAACCATAAGAACATAAGAACTAGGAGCAGGAGCAGGCCATTTGGCCCCTCGAGCCTGCTCCGCCATTCAATAAGATCATGGCTGATCTTTGCGTGGACTCAGCTCCACTTACCCGCCCGCTCACCATAACCCTTAATTCCTTTATCGTTCAAAAATCTATCTATCCTTGCCTTAAAAACATTCAATGAGGTAGCCTCAACTGCTTCACTGGGCAGGGAATTCCACAGATTCACAACCCTTTGTGTGAAGAAGTTCCTCCTCAACTCAGTCCTAAATCTACTCCCCCTTATTTTGAGGCCATGCCCCCGAGTTCTAGTTTCACCCGCCAGTGGAAACAACTTCCCTGCTTCTATCTTATCTATTCCCTTCATAATTTTGTATGTTTCTATAAGATCTCCCCTCATTCTTCTGAATTCCATTGAATATGGCCCCAGTCTACTCAGTCTCTCCTCATAAGCCAACATTCTCCACTCCGGACTCAACTGATATTCAATTCCTTGCCAACCACAGAAATATTGAAGGGGTTCTCTCCCTGCATCCCTCTACAAAATTCCTGATGATCTGAAAAGAGACTGGAACAGTTATACCTTCCTGAACCAGTTTACATCATTCCATAACAGCAACGGGTGTTGGTTCATTGATGAACTCCTCCGCTAAATTGTGTCCTTATTATTCATTATTGTTTAATTATTAAACTGCTTTTATTTTCCACACTGTAGTTCTCTATCTGATCATAATGCTCTAAAATATGCCCTGAATATCATCCTTGCTTACCTCCAAATGTTTGTACTTCTGTAGACGTGATTTGAAACTTTTTATCGGGGAATAGAAATTTTTAAAGTCTGTTTTTCTAATATGTTGAGGTAAGATTTACGAGTGACTCCTGAGTAAATAAGGAGAGACAATATCATCATAAAAGCTTTTAAAATTCCTTTGATAATGACTTCAGAGCCTTTTCTTCTCTCCCCCTGGTGTAAAGAGAACTCGAAAGGCCCTGGCATGCATGATATAGTCACCTGTTGAAACCAAAGCTGTCAGCTAGTGTTAGCCATATCGATAGTTTTAGTCTCCTGGGTAGAAATAGCTAGAATTGAATATGTGTCTCAATTCTACAATATAATATGAATTACATATATGTATGTGAAGTACAAATGAATAGATTAGACTGAGGTTGATTTCCTTGGGATATAGGAGACTGAGGGGGGACGTGATTATCATAGAAATCATAGAAACCCTACAGTGCAGAAGGAGGCCATTCGGCCCATCGAGTCTGCACCGACCACAATCCCACCCAGGCCCTACCCACACATATTTACCCGCTAATCCCTCTAACCTACGCATCTCAGGAGTCTAAGGGGCAGTTTTTAACCTGGCCAATCAACCTAACCCGCACATCTTTGGACTGTGGGAGGAAACCGGAGCACCCGGAGGAAACCCACGCAGACACGAGGAGAATGTGCAAACTCCACACAGACAGTGACCCAAGCCGGGAATCGAACCCAGGTCCCTGGAGCTGTGAAGCAGCAGTGCTAACCACTGTGCTACGTAAATGTATAAAATTATGACGGGCATAGATAGATAGACAAGAAGAAATGTTACCTCTTGGTGGAGGGATCAATAACTAGGGGTATAGATTTAAGGTAAGGAACAGGAGATTTAGAGGGGATTTGAGGAAAATCTTTTTCACCCAGAGGGTTGCAGGAGTCTGGAACTCACTGCCTGAAAGGGTAATGGAGGCAGAGACCCTCATAACATTGACGAAGTATTGAGACGTGCACATCCGATACCAAGGTATACAAGGCTATTGGCCAAGTGCTGGAAACTGGGATTAGAGTAGCTCATAGAATCATAGAATCATTCAATACAGAAGAGGCCCTTTGGTCCATCGAGTCTGCACCGACACGTGAGAAACACCTGACCTCCCACCTAATCCCATTTACCAGCACTTGGCCCATAGCCCTGAATGTTATGATGTGCCAAGTACTCATCCAGGTGCTTTTTAAAGGATGTGAGGCATCCCGCCTCCACCACCCTCCCAGGCAGCGCATTCCAGACCCTCACCACCCTCTGGGTAAAAAAGTCTTTCCTCACATTCCCCCTAAACCTCCCACCCCTCACCTTGAACCTATGCCCCTTTGTGACTGGCCCTTCAACTAAGGGGAAATGGCTGCTCCTTATCCACCCTGTCCATGCCCCTCATAATCTTGAACACCTCAATCAGGTTGCCCCTCAGTCTTCTCTGCTCCAACAGGGTTTGTCTTTGACTGGCGCAGACATGATGGGCCGAAGGGCCTTTTTTCTGCTGTAGACCACTATGATTCTATGAATTCTGCCTGTTTATTCATATGTTTGCTTCACACAGATACAAATGGGCTGAATGGCCTCATTCTGTGCTATGATAATTCTCTGATTTTGTGATTCTGTTAGGATCCCAAGTGAGAAGTTATTTACAAAAATAGAAGGATATGAAACCATAACGAGGGAACCACCGATGACACCACCGTAGTGGGTCAGATCCCAAACAATGATGAGACAGAGTACAGGAATGAGATAGAGAATCTGGTGAACTGGTGCAGCAACAATAATCGCTCCCTCAATGTCAACAAAACGAAGGAGATTGTCGACTTCAGGAAGCGTAAAGGAGAACATGCCCCTGTCTACATCAACAGGGACGAAGTGGAAATAGTTGAGAGCTTCAACTTTTTAGGTGTCCAGATCACCAACAACCTGTCCTGGTCCCCCCCATGCCGACACTATAGTTAAGAAAGCCCACCAACGCCTCTACTTTCTCAGGAGACTAAGGAAATTTGGCATGTCAGCTACGACTCTCACCAACTTTTACAGATGCATCATAGAAAGCATTCTTTCTGGTTGTATCACAGCTTGGTATGGGCTCCTGCTCTGCCCAAGACTGCAAGGAACTACAAAAGGTCATGAATGTAGCCCAATCCATCACGCAAATCAGCCTCCCATCCATTGACTCTGTCTACATTCCCCACTGCCTTGGAAAAGCAGCCAGCATAGTTAAGGACCCCACGCACCCCGGACATACTCAGTTTTGAATGAACCTACCTCTCATTAAGTTGATTTTTCTCTACACCCTAGCTATGACTGTAACACTACATTCTGCACTCTCTCCTTTCCTTCTCTATGTACGGTATGCTTTGTCTGTATAGCGTGCAAGAAACAATACTTTTCGCTGTATGTTAATACATGTGACAATAAATCAAATCAAAACCCTTCCATGGAACTGAAGAAAAATAAAAATGTACGTACAATTCTTTTCATTTCTCCTTGTTTCAGTTCTATCAAAGGGTCATTTAGACATGAACTCTGTTTCTCTCTCCCACAGATGCTGCCAGACCTGCTGAGTTATCCAGCATTTTCTGTTTTTATTTCAGATTTGCAGCATCGACTGTATTTTGCTTTGATTTTCAGATGGATTTAGATAGTTGTCAGACGCAGTTTGATTTGATTTGATTTGTTATTGTCACATGTATTAACATACAGTGAAAAGTATTGTTTCTTACACCAAAGCATACCGTTCATAGAGAAGGAAATGAGAGAGTGCAGAATGTAGTGTTACAGTCATAGCTAGGGTGTAGAGAAAGATCAACTTAATGCAAGGTAGGTCTGTTCTTGAGTCGGTTGATACGTGACTTCAGACTTTTGTATCTTTTTCCCGAAGGAAGAGGGTGGAAGAGAGAATGTCCGGGGTGCGTGGGGTCCTTAATTATGCTGGCTGCTTTTCCCGAGGCGGCGGGAAGTTTGGTGCAAAGAAACTGGACATCCTGCAGTTTCGGGAAAGGAGCGGTGAAACAAAGGTGTGGGAGAACGCGAAGGGTCGGACATTGGACCGCACAGAAGAGTCTGATCTGTTGGTCAGGCGGTCAGAGGCTGAGAGGAAAGGGCTTCGTTTCAGCTGAGGGATGGCACGACGCGACCTCCATCCACACTGGTGACTAGAGTTTTGTACATCAACCGTAAAGCCGCAGAGCCATTGGGCACACCCTGCTGAGACTGTGCTGTAAACATCAAACTGAGGCTAATGCTTCTCTCTGTTATTTATATGTAAAAGAGGCTGCAACTCTGGGCATTGAACAGATGCACAGTTAAGTGTGACGATGCAAAGCTTGCTGTCCATGTTGGACGATTAGCTTTGTGAAAACAACATCTCATTGTTTGCTGCAAGGCTCAAATACACCGGACGCTGTACAGTGGATGTGTTTGTGCATTTAGCACAAACTAAACGCATCACAGATATTTAGGGCAGGTAATTAGGTACATAAGTACGCTTTTAACAATGTGATGATTGTAAACTACAGCCAATCAACCCCCTGGAACTGAAAATGGTTATGACTGGGTGAGAACCTCCTTGACTGGTCACGACTGAGGTTTAAGCTTCTTTTTCTTTCATGAAGGTGCGTCTTTATCACATCCAGATGTGTTTAACTCTTCAAACTGAGAGCAATAAGGAGCCAATCAAACAAGGTTTTAAGAACACAAGAACGAGGAGCAGGAGTCGGCCATCTGGTCTTGAGTTAAAGAAACACCAAATGTATTGGCCGCTGAACCCTAGAAAAAGATAAACAACATCGCACACACAGGGTCCAGAAATAAGGGAAGTTAAAACAAAATGTTAAAAGAATGATTCGCTCAGTGTCCTTTGCTTTTCTTTGAGGTGTCGATTTTAAATGTTGCGGCTGATTTAGTCCAGCTGGATTCTTGGCTGCCGCATGTCGCAATAATGATCAGATCTTGGTTTGCCGGTTTTCAGAAGGCTGGCTCCTCGAACTGAACATAGAACAGCGCAGGAAACGGCCCTTCGGCCCACAATGTTGTGCCGGGCATGATGCCAAATTAAACTAATCCCTTCTGCCTGCCCTTGGTCCCTATCCCTCTATTCCACACATATTCATGTGCTTATCTAAAAGCCCCTTAAACACCCCTATCCTATCTGCCTCCACCCCCACCACCCCTTGCAGTGTGTTCCAGATACCTACCACTCTCTGTGTAAAACACTTGCCCCTCACATCGTCTTTGAACTTTGCCCCCCTCTCACCTCAAGCACATGCCCCCTAGTATTCGACATTTCAACTCTGTGGGAAAACGATTCTGACTGTCAGCCCTATCGATGCCTCTCATAATTTTATAGACTTCTATCCGGTCCCCCCTCAGCCTCCAGAGCAAATGACCCGAGTTTGTCCAGCCTCTCCTTCTAGTTCGTACCCTCTAATCCAGGCAGCATCCTGATAGACCTCTTCTGCACCCTCTCCAAAGCCTCCACGTCCTTCCTATAATGTGGCGACCAGGATTGACAGGGAGCCCGACCCCGCTGGAGTGAAGAGAGGCCATTGCGACCCCCCCCCCCCCCCTCCAGGCGGGCCCCCCAGCCGCGGGGGAGGTCGGAGAATTCCGGCCAATGCTTGGATCGTCCCGTGAGGCAAATGAAAGTCGGAATTAAGCACTGAAGATAATCATAGACCGCTTCTTAAACTTGTCACCTTTCTGGTGCAAATAAAGGAATAAATTGCCTTCACTGTGTTGTCAGAATGCGGGCACTGCGGCATTGAGAGAAGTCGCGGAGTCGCGAGCTGAAAGCGGGAAAATTATTCCTTCTCCACCCCGCTCGTTTCACACTGGGGTCATTTAATTGGGGGAAACTCTGTTACGTGGAGAATAATGGATGTTCAAGAAAAGAAATGAGAAGTCAGTAATCTCACTGAGAGGCCTTGCTGACAATCTACTTCAGTGAGACACTCCTAACTGTCACTGAAGCCGAAAAGATCACTCCCATCTATCCCGATTCTCTTCCCGGACTGTCATAGAATCATAGAATCCCGACAGTGCAGGAGGATGGCATTTGGCCCATCAAGTCGGCACTGACCACAATCTCACCCAGGCCCTATCCCCGTAACCCCACATACTTACCCTGCTATTCCCCCTGACATTGGGGTCAATTTAGCACGGCCAATCAACCTAACCCGCACATCTTTGAAGTGTGGGAGGAAACCGGAGCACCCGGAGGAAACCCACGCAGACACGGGGAGAATGTGCAAACTCCACACAGACAGCGACCTGAGGCTGGAATTGAACCCCGGGTCCCTGGCGCTGTGAGGCAGCAGTGCTAACCACTGTGCCACTGTGCCACCTGGGGAGAAAGTGCATCGCTTCCACTCTTCTGCCCACCAGTAATATTCTTATCAGCGAGGGATGTAGTGATGACTTGAGGTTTACAGTTCTCACACAGTGAGTTCTGATTTAAAGACAAACATAAGCAGGGTCTGTCGGCAGTATTTGTATCCAGTTAGAGATCAGTGGCATTTTCAATGTGGATAAATACCTCGCTGCTGCAATTGGAGTTGATCTCCTGAGGCAGATTGTCCTTATCACCTACCCTCACACTGACTTAAACTGTTTCTTCATACATCATTCATACAGCAATGTGTTGACTTTAATTTAACGCACTCGGCCAGGTTACATTGTCCAAGAGAGTCTGTGGGATCAGTTAACAACAAACTTGTACTGGCTTCTCGCCAGCTATAGGACAAACAGAATACCTGGGCAACTCCGAGAATTTAGCACGGCCAACACATCTTTCAGACCGTGGGAGGAAACCGGAGCACCTGGAGGAAACCCACGCAGACACAGGGAGAACATGCAGACTCCACACAGACAGTGACCCAAGCCAGTATCGAACCCAGGTCCTGGCGCTGTGAGGCAGCAGTGCTAACCACTGTGCCACCGTACCGCCCCAGCTGCTGTTAGTCACTTCACATCAATCTCTGAAACTTCCCTCTGTGTGTGGACCTGCTGTGATTGTCACAGAAGGTGAGGAGCTCTGAATTCATCAGTGGCACCCCTCAAATTGATAGAACAGTAATTTCCGCCCTAAACACTTCAGCTGCGGCTGAAGGAAAGTTTGTGGTTTCTAGAATCAATCTCTATAAACTGAGTGGTCACTCGGCAACAAAGGATGTCACATTGCGGAACGGTGGCACAGTGGTTAGCACCGCTGCCTCACAGTGCCAGGGTCCCGGGTTCGATTCCCGGCCTTGGGTCACCGTCTGTGTGGAGTCTGCACACTCTCCCCATGTCTGCATGGGTTTCCTCCGGGTGCTCCAGTTTCCTCCCACAGTCCAAAGGTGTGCGGGTTGGGTGGGTTGGCCATGCTAATTTGACCCTAGTGTCAGGGGGACTCGCTAGGGTAAATGCATGGGGTTATGGGGATGGGGCCTGGGCGGGAGTGTGTGCAGTGCAGACTCGATGGGCCGAATGGCCTTCTTCTGCACTGTAGGGATTCTGTACGAGAGTGCGGGAGTTATCCCGGGGAGAGCACAAAGTCTTATCATAGAATCCCTAAAGTGCAAAAGGAGGACACTCGACCCAGACTCCACCAACTTTCCAAAAGAACATCTTAGCCGATCCTACCCCATAGCCCCACACATTTACCATGGCTAATCCTACCTAACCTACACATCTTTCACATATCTTTCTGCAATCCCACCTCCCATTGCCATGAGCTCCTGCTGCAACTGCAGAACTGGAAATGTGTGATTGAGTTCAGCTGTAACCTGCACCCCTCCCGTTAACTGAAGAGCTTGTTAATATCTGCCGAGTGACAAGGTGACATTCCCAAAAGTTAATAACAGGAAGAGTGAACGGACTGGGACACGCTGGGGCGCTGCTGCTGGGAACTCACTGGGGAGCCATTATTGATTGTGGCTGATGACAATCTCACACAGTGGTGAGAAACTCAAACGGCCGGAGTCAGGCAGTTCCCACCGCTCCGGCCTGAGGAACCAGTCGTGAGGGTTTGGGTCTCGAATCCTGCTGGATCTCAGCTCCCCTGCCCGTTCCACTCCTCCGGGCAATACCAAATCCCAGGAATGGCTGCCCTTTGAAAACCGCCCTCCAGACCCGCTTCTCCCTCCGCCCCACACACGCTGCGCTGAATAAGGGGGAGACGGTGGCATAGTGGCAGCATCACTGGATTAGTAATCCAGAGGTGGATTGGGTTAATGAGAACACAGGTTCAAATCCCGACACTTTCTAATGATACTGGGAATAATCACTGTGCTACAGTGCCCGGGTGGCACAGTGGTTAGCACTGCTGCCTCACAACTCCAGGGACCCGGGTTCAATTCTCAGCTTGGGTCCACTGTCTGTGTGGAGTTTGCACCTTCTCCCCGTGTCTGCGTGGGTTTCCTCCGGGTGCTCCGGTTTCCTCCCACGGTCCAAAGATGTGCGGGTTAGCTTGATTGGCCATGCTAAGTTGCCCCATAGTGTCCATGTTAGAGGGACTAGCAGCATAAATATGTGGGGTTTCGGGGATAGGGCCTGGGTGGGATTGTTGTCCGTGCAGGCTCGATGGGCCGAATGGCCTCCTTCTGCACTTCAGTGATTCTATCTTTCGGACTGTGGGAGGAAACCGGAGCACCCGAAGGAAACCCACGCAGACACAGGGAGAATGTGCAAACTTCACACAGACAGTGACCCAAGCCGGGAATTGAACCCGGGTCCCTGGCGCTGTGAGGCAGCAGTGCTAACCGCTGTGCCACCGTGCCGCCCCGGGTCCCTGGCGCTGTGAGGCAGCCATGTTAACCCGCTGTGCCACCGTGCCGCCTGCAACTTTAATCAGCTTCTATTTCATCAATAATTTTAGCGCGAACAAGTTTGTCTTTTGTTCATGGGTAAAAAAAACTCCCAAAACTGATTAGATTAAAATCGTTTCTCTTTTGGAACATTTAATTGCAGTTCCTTTGATTCCGTCTATTCCGCGCTAACCTCCTGTATCGTTAAACAATAATCCGGACTCTGAGATTGCACTTTTGTTGGACAAACTGTTCTTCCTGCGCTGGTTTCCCACTGATTAAATGTCAACGTTCATTGGCAAGTCTTTTAATGAGCTTTTCTGAAGTGCCAAAACTGACCATTGCTCTCAGGCAATTCTTAGTTCAACAGTTCATTCTTCACTGTATCTAATTTGATTTATACTTTTCTGCCTAACAGCCAACGCTAAAGATTACAATTAACGCAAATCAATAGCAGTTTAAGATTTGCAGACAGCCTGATTAACTCTTTCCCTCCCACGCGCCACACATTGCCCAGCAAGTTACTCAGCTGTATTCGAGAGATGGCTTCACTGCCACTTTTCAAGGGCAGTTCGGAATGGACAATGAACTCTGAGCCTGCTGGAGGTGCCCACGTCCACAGCATGACTTCTCTTTTATTCATTTGTAAGGTATGGGTGTCGCTGGCTGGCTAACATTTATTGCCCATCCCTTGTTGCTCTTGAACGAAAGACAAATCAGAATATTTGCCTCATGGTGAGAGACTGGGGTTTGGATTTTCATCTGTTGGGCGTGAACTTTCAAAGGGCTCAGCCGGTGAGCAAGGTCAATGGCCACACTCAGTAGGCATGCTCGGTGGGCACGCTCGGTTGGCATGCTCGGTGGGCACGCTCGGTGGGCATGCTCGGTGGGCATGCTCGGTGGGCATGCTCGGTGGGCATGCTCGGTGGGCATGCTCAGTGGGCATGCTTGGTGGGCATGCTCGGTGGGCATGCTCGGTGGGCATGCTCAGTGGGCATGCTGGGTGGGCTTGCTCGGTGGGCACGCTCGGTGGGCATGCTCAGTGGGCACACTCAGTGGGCATGCTCGGTGGGCATGCTCAGTGGGCATGCTGGGTGGGCTTGCTCGGTGGGCACGCTCGGTGGGCATGCTCAGTGGGCATGCTTGGTGGGCACACTCAGTGGGCATGCTCAGTGGGCATGCTGGGTGGGCATGCTCGGTGGGCATGCTCAGTGGGCATGCTGGGTGGGCTTGCTCGGTGGGCATGCTCGGTGGGCACACTCAGTGGGCATGCTCGGTGGGCACACTCAGTGGGCATGCTCAGTGGGCATGCTGGGTGGGCTTGCTCAGTGGGCATGCTCGGTGGGCACACTCAGTGGGCATGCTCAGTGGGCATGCTGGGTGGGCTTGCTCAGTGGGCATGCTCAGTGGGCATGCTTGGTAGACAAGGTCAGTGGACCTGGAAGAGGTGCAAAATGCACATCTGGCCATGCTCAGTCCCCGGAATGTGATGTCACATTACCATCAGCCAGTGTGAAACGTGCGCTGGGGGAGTCTCGGTGCTGGCAGCGGGTGAGGGGGAGAGGGCAGGCGCTGGGGAAAGGGAGGGTGCCCGCACACGCTCCCCATGTCCTCCCCCAGGGAGGAGAGCAATGAGGGACTCTCGCATGGATGGACCGAGCCTTGGTGAGACCACACTTGGCCTCCTGTTTTCACTTGAGGGCACCACATTTCAGGAAGGGTAGAATCGGAGAATCAACACAGTGCAGAAGGAGGCCATTCGGCCCATCGAGTCTGCACCGACCACAATCCCAACCAGGCCCTATCCCCATAATCCCACGTATTCACCCTGCTAATCCCCCTGACTCTAAGGGGCAATTTAGCATGGCCAATCCGCCTAACTTAATATGGTGCTTGAAGGGGCTTATGGTGCAGATTCACCAACGTTGTTACTGGGTATGAAAGGGTTAATTTCCGAGGACCAGCTGAACAAACTCACGTTGTGTTCTCTGGAGTTTATAAGGTCGAGGGTTAACCTGACAACGATGGACGGATACCCTCTTTGTTTCGTCATGGGGTATGGAGGGACACAAAGCAGAGCTGGTGAATTGGACTGATTGCCCACAATCCTGTTAAACTTCCGCAAAGACCTGAATGACCTCCTCTTGATCCTGTCCTCCGTACCTTCCGAGGTATTGTAGAAGCTGTGTGTAAATTAAATTGGGCTGGGAAAGGATTTCTGACATGTTGCAGGCTCACGACTGTCTGTAACGGGGAAATGTTGATGGGAAATTAAACCTGACACTTTCACTAAGAGGAACACGTTAGATTCAAATTACTTACCGCTCAGTCAATAAATTATCCAAAAGCTCTTTGAAGGCAGTCTGTATGTTTTTTGTAACTTAAATCTTCCCATTGATATTTGCTGCAATCCAGTAAATAGTTAACTGCTCACCAGAGCACCAAAGGACTTGCGAAATCTATCTTATCCGTCACACAGCTGGACACTCTTAATTCATTGAGAAGTAAGAGGATGTGGGCTGGGTTTCTCTGGCTGTTCACGCCGGTGGGATTCTCCAGTCCTGCCGGCAGCGCACTCCCCCGCCGCAGGTCGGTGTAACTCAAACAAGGAACGGTTTATTTAACATCTCAACAGTTGCGTTGCCACTCCCAGACTGACTGCCCAACCCTGCGTGGAGCCTGTTCCCCCGGGTCGTCTGACCCGCTCTCTTTGAGGGGCAGTACATGTGGTAAACCACTGTTAGCTTATTGCCTGTGTGTGTGACATGCCTGGACATGCCCCTGTCGGCCCTGCCTGGGTCTCCTCCCCCCCTGGTCCAGGTATAAAGGTGACTGCTCCCCACCCCCTGCCTCAGTCTCTGGACCAGTTCATCGGCATGGATGTGCTCCAAGTCTTTTGCTAATAAAAACCTATTTGTTCTTGCATACAAACTAGTCTTTGCTTGATTGCTAGTGCATCAGTACATTTATAAACTACATATATAACACCGTGTCGCACTGGGAATCCTGTGGGTGGGAGGTGCGGGGCCCTCCTCTTCATGAGGCTGGCAGCATGTGGGACTGTGGGGCATGGCCTCCCAACCCTGAGAGATGCCCAATACCCGGCTCTTAGCTACACAGGGCATGGCATTGAGCTAGACCTTACCTCGAGATGTGAAGGTTAGGTTGCTTTGATTTTTGATTTAATTTGATTTATTATTGTCACATGTATTAACATACAGTGAAAAGTATTGTTTCTTGCGCGCTGTACAGACAAAGCATACCGTTCCTAGAGATGGAAAGAAGAGAGTGCAGAATGTAGTGTTACAGTCATAGCTAGGGTGTAGAGAAAGATCAACTTAATGCAAGGTAGGTCCATTCAAAAGTCTGACAGCAGCAGGGAAGAAGCTGTTCTTGAGTCGGTTGGTATGTGACCTCAGACTTTTGTATCTTTTTCCTGAAGGAAGAAGGTGGAAGAGAGAATGTCCGGGGTGTGTGGGGTCCTTAATTATGCTGGCTGCTTTTCTGAGGCAGCGGGAAGTGTAGACAGTGTCAATGGCTGGGAGGCTGGTTTGCCATGGCAAACCAATTTACCATGGCCAATCATGGTGATTGGCCATGGTAAATTGTCTCTTCGTATCACGGGGATCAGCAGGGTAAATATGTGGGGTTATGGGGATCGGGCCTGGGTGGGATTGTGGTCGGTGCAGACTCGATGGGCCAAATGGCCTCCTTCTGCACTGTCGGAATTCAATGACTGTGTGATTCTAGAGCACCAGAACGGGACTTATGCCCTTGAAAGACAATGAACAACAATTTCCTCATAGAATCCCTAACCATTCAGCCATCGATCCTACACCGACAATCATCCCTATTCCCATTACACCATATATTTACCCTGCTAATCTCCCAGACACTATGGGTCAATTTATCATGGCCAATCAACCTAACCTGCACATCTTTGGAGTGTGGGAGGAAACCAGAGCACCCGGAGGAAACACGGGGAGAACGTGCAGACTCTGTGCAGGCAGTGATCCAAGCCAAGAATCGAACCCAGGTCCCTGGCGCTGTGAGGCAGCAGTGCTAACCACTGTGCCCCCGTGCTGCCCATTAATGAACATTGGTCAACAGTTAGTCAGGTTTGGGGGTGAGGCAGTGAGAACATGCCCCCAGCCCCAGGCCTGGGCGAGCCAATCTTCCACTGCCATTGGAGAGTGAATGTTCCGGAAACACATTAGGACACAAGTAAAACTGGGATGAGGATGAATTTCTTCAGCCAGAGATGAATCTGTGGAACTCTTTGCTGCAGAAGGCTGTGGAGGCCGGGTCATCGAGTGTCTTTAAGACAGAGATAGGTAGGTTCTTGATCAAGAGGGGCATCAAGGGTTACGGGAAGAAGGCAGGAGAAAGGGGTTGAGAAACATATCGGCCATGATTGAATGGCGGAGCAGACTCGATGGCTTAATTCTGCTCCTATGTCTTATGGTCTAATGGTCTTATAGATAGCTATTTCTATTCAAAACAGCGACCCCTGACCCTGCGACCTTTTGACAGGGTTCACAGCTGTGGGCCGTGGTGAACACCTCTGGCCTTTCTCCCTGAGTGTGGGTGCAAATCACCATGGCCGAATATCTACAGGTGTAAAGCAACACTGATAATTCATCAGACTGTGGTGTGTTTATTTACTTCATTATTAATGATGCATTGTGTTGTCACCATTATTGATTCCAAAGACCCAATGAGTGACCCATGGGAGCGCGCTGAGTGAGGTATATTCCTAACCTCACAATCCATGCAGCCAGATCGTGTTCCAGTTACATCAGATTGGAACGAAATAACTGGCTGATTACAATTAATTGATACAAGCATTTCATTTCCATTCTGATAATTTTTGGACTATTTCACTTCAGGGTCTGCTGGTATCTGATCGTTTCCAGATTTAATTTCCCATCAGGTTACATGTTTAATTTTAGACCAATAATCATTGATACTGATTTCAAACGTACCAGGAGAGTTGGGGGATGATAATGTGAAGAAGATCTAATAGGCCTCATAGTCAGAAATGTACATGCAGTCCACACACATAGACACACACACACGCATGCACACACACACACGCATGCACACACACATGCACACACACGTGCACACTCACACACACTCATGCACACGCACACTAACACACACATGCGCACAGATACATGCACACAGACACACGCACACACAGTCACACACATGCACACACAGAAACATGCACGCACAGACACATGCACGCACACACAGACACGCACACACAGACACACACACACACGCATGCACACAGACACATGCACACACAGACACATGCACGCACACACAGACACACACACACAGACACACACACGCATGCACACACAGACACACACACACACACACACAGACACACACACACACACACACACAGACACATGCACTCAGACACACAGACACATGCACACACACACAGACACATGCACTCAGACACACAGACACACACACACAGACACATGCACACAGACACACGCGCACACAGACACACGCATGCACACACAGACACATGCACACATACAGACACATGTACACAGACACACACAGACACACACACAGGCGAGCTGGGCAATGAACCAAAATCATTTCAATCTCATTTGCAAATGTTGAAATGAAGCTTAGCGCTGGTTGGATTTGTCTCTGATGGTGAAATTCACAAGTGGGCACCGTTTTTTCTCTGCCTCGGTGCGGCCCTGAGGGGGAAACGTCCAATTGTGTTCTCATTGCCTTGCCAATAGCTTTATGCTATCAATGGCTGTCAGTCCAGGCAGTAAATACCACACCAGATGGCCAACCTTTTTAAATAAGCAAACCCTTTGGTTTCAGTGGAATGTTTAGCTCTCAGTCCTGGGCAGCTCACGACAGTCTAATCAACGCACTTTCCATTTCTGGCAGGGTTTAGTGCGCTGCCCACTGCACAGACTCACTGGTGATTTGCAGCCAATAGACTTTTATTCGATTTTTAAGTCATGTTGACAAAAAATATGAAGTAAAAATCAAGCAGAACACGGCTCTCTAATAGGCCGAATAATGGACGGCACCGAGGCACAGTGATTTTGGCAAAGTTTGGAAAATTTTAAATGTCAGATTTTGTATTTTGAATTTCTGCCTCTATTTTTTTTAACCCTCATTCTTCAGTCATTCCTTATTTTTCTCTCTTTGTTCCCCTGTCTGGAGCTGATTTAACATTAAATTCCTCACCTTTAACTCACCTCCTCCCCACAATCTTTAAACCTCACCGGTTAAGTGGCACGGTGGCACAGTGGTTAGCACAGCACCAGTGACACGGGTTCAACTCTGTCTGTGTGGAGTCTGCACACTCTCCCTGTGTCCGCTTGGGTTTCCTCCGGGTGCTCCGGTTTCCTCCCACAGTTCCTCCCTCACACTTACCTGGAGGTCTGCAGGGTCTGGGAGACAGCAGTGAGGTGATCTCTGCCAAGGACAGCTGGAAGAAGGCAACATGTCCAACCAAACTGGATGAAATATACACCACAACGAATAGCCTTGAGACAAAACATCCCGAGGCCTTGTTCATCGTGGCCGGGGACTTCAATCAGGCCAAGCTCAAGAGCATCCTACCAAGTTACCATCAACACATCTCCTGTTCCACCAGAGGCCCAAACATCCTAAGTCACTGCTACACAAATATCAAACATGCCTACCATCACACAAACCAACCTCCCATCCATTGACTCTGTCTACACTTCCCGCTACCTCAGAAAAGCAGCCAACATAATTAAGGACCCCGCGCACCCCGGACATTCCCTTTTCCACCTTCTTCCTTCGGGAAAAAGATACAAAAGTCTGAGGTCACGTACCAACCGACTCAAGAACAGCTTCTTCCCTGCTGCTGTCAGACTTTTGAATGGATTTACCTTGCATTAAGTTGATCTTTCTCTACACCCTAACTATGACTGTAACACTACATTCTGCACTCTCTCGTTTCCTTCTCTATGAACGGTATGTTTTGTCTGTATAGCGCGCAAGAAACAATACTTTTCACTGTATGTTAATACATGTGACAACAATAAATCAAATCAAATCAAATCAAACCGGCCCAGAGTGAAGTGTCCGAGGAGGGGTGCCATCCAGGTGGGTGACAGAGCGCCAGGGAGATTCAGGGCCTCAGGAGGGATTCCCTATGTTTGTGTGACCACAACAGTTGGAAAATACAACATAACTTTAACATAGAAAAATGGGTGGAGGTATTGTCCTGTAACTGACGGGAGTGCTTTTCTTGCTTACTGTTGCAAAGATGAGCTTGTAAAGATGTAAAGGGTGTAAAAATGCTGGAGGAAAAAACCTTGCCTGATCCCTTTAAAAGCTGGTGTTTTGTTGCAGTGCTTGGAGGTTTAAAATGCAGCTGCATATAGGGTCCTAGACCAAAACATTTGTATCCAAGGCCAGGCAGCAGGGTTGCCTTGGTAACAGGCTTCGGATATTTGAATGTTTTTGAATTCAGCCAATCAATTTAAAGCAGACACTCGGAGTCCAAGAACCTGTAAGATTGGAATTTGACGGTGTCGACATCAGACCAATCCTATTGGAGGAAAATTGATAGGTCATCACAGGAATAAAAGAGAGTGCAAAGGGGGAAAAACAGGACATTGCAACTGCCACCTCTCAAGCCTTGAGAGGAAGAGAGCAAATGCCAGTTACCAAGAGCTAAGAGTTCTCAACTCTGCCAGCTTTATATATCAGAGAACACTCCCACCATCTAACCTGCGAAAGGTACCAAATCAGAAAGAACTTACAGACAAAGAATCATAGAATCATAGAAACCCTACAGTGCAGAAGGAGGCCATTCAGCCCATCGAGTCTGCACCGACCACAATCCCACCCAGGCCCTACCCCCACATATTTACCCACTAATCCCGCTAACCTACACATCTCAGGACTCGAAGGGGCAATTTTTAACCTGGCCAATCAACCTAACCTGCACATCTTTGGACTGTGGGAGGAAACCGGAGCACCCGGAGAAATCCACCAAGAAACTCAGAAGGTTCAGAAAGACACAAAATCTGGTTGTATATTTTTTGAGAGAGGCTAAATTCTATTACTATTACTTTTTGTGTTAATAAATGAGCATTGTATTTATTTGAAGAGCATTCCAGTAGAATTTTATTTTATTCGAGGTGTTACTTGTTTAGTTAAAGTTCCCGGTTAGTTAAATAAATAAATTGTTGATTTTAAAGTGAGTGTGGGTATTTCTGTTAATTATCCACTAAACGTTACTGAAGAACAGTTCACACCCTCCCACACACGTTCAACACATTACGAGGCAAGGTATTCCTCTTTGGGGGATTCAGCTTCTCAAAAGGGGGATAACATCCGTGTCGTAAGAATACACGGCGCTTGACTTCAGATAGTCCTCATTTTTGAATTGTGCCATTTTAGCTTAAAACCTTCAACATTTTGATTTATGATTGTCACATGTATTAACATAGAGTGAAAATTATTGTTTCTCTCGTGCTCTACAGACAAAGCATACCGTTCATAGAGAAGGAAAGGAGAGAGTGCAGAATGTAGTGTTACAGCCATTGCTAGGGTGCAGAGAAAGATCAACTTACAGCCATTCAAAAGTCTGATGGCAGCAGGGAAGAAACTGTCCTTGAGTCAGTTGGTACGTGTCCTCAGACTTATATATTTTTTCCCAATGAAAGAAGGTGGAAGAGAGAATGTCTGGGGTGTGTGGGGTGCTGAATTATGCTGGCTGCTTTTCCGAAGCAGCGGGAAGTGTAGACAGAGTCAATGGATGGGAGGTTGGTTTGAGTGATGGTTTCTTGATGTCTTGCGGTCTTGGGCAGAGCAGGAGCCATACCAAGCTATGATACAACCAGAAAGAATGCTTTGCATGGTGCATCTGCAGAAGCTGATGTGCCAAATTTCCTTAGCCTCCTGAGAAAGTGGGCTTTCTTAACTATAGCGTCGGCGTGGAGGGACCAGGACAGATTGTTGGTGACCTGGGCACCTAGAAACTTGAAGCTCTCGACCATTTCCACTTCATCCCTGTTCATGTAGACAGTAAGGAGTCTAACAACACCAGGTTAAAGTCCAACAGGTTTATTTGGCGCTGCTCCGAAAGCTAGTGGCGTTTGCTACCAAATAAACCTGTTGGACTTTAACCTGGTGTTGTTAGACTCCTTACTGTGTTTACCCCAGTCCAACGCCGGCATCTCCACATCATATAGACAGGGGCATGTTCTCCACTATGCTTTCTGAAGTCGATGACAATCTCCTTCGTTTAGTTGACATTGAGGGAGAGATTATTGTTGCCGCACCAGTTCACCAGATTCTCTACCTCATTCCTGTATTCTGTCTCGTCATTGTTTGAGATCCGACCCACTACGGTGGTGTCGTCAGCAAACTTGAAAATGGAGTTGTGGTCTATTCTGTTGTCCTCAGAAGGCTTTAATTTTATACATTCTGCTTATTTCCCTGGCGTTGCCTATTGATTTCAAGAGACAGACAAGGTGGCGCCAACTTCAAGTTGCTGAAGCCTTTTATCAGACAAAAGTTTTTTCTTTCTCTCCATTTGCAATTCTTGGCAGAGGCAACATTCAGTTGGAAAGGAGCCGACTGCGCAAACACTGCCAACAAGGTTTCAGAGAGCTCGCTGCTGCTTCTTCCAGATGCAGGGTTGACTTTCTCTCAGGCTGGATTTGAGGTTTAAACGAAATGCCACGACCTTGGATTTTGACAGCCGAGATTGAAGTGGATAATGAATAAATTAAAGCGGATCAACTCCGTGAACTATTTCCAGCAATAGGAAAGTCTTCTGAGGGGATTGGGCTGACGTGGCTCATGTCACATGAGAACTGGGTGATGTCAGCGTTGGGTTAGGAGTTGGCACAGAGTGTGGGGGCGGGGCGGGCATCTGTACCGCACCCTTGGCAAATACCTCCATACAGCGAATAGGAAAGATGGGGATATTAGAGTTAATTTATTTGTGTCACAAGTAGACTTACATTAACAGTGCAATGAAGTTACTATGAAAATCCTCTGGTTGCCACACTCCAGCGCCTGTTTGGGTGCACTGAGGGAGAATTTAACATGGCCAATGCGCCTAACCAGCATAGTCTTTGGACTGTGGGAGCAAATGGGAGCACCCGGAGGAAACCCACGCAGACACGGGGAGAAGGTGCAGACTCTGCACAGAGAGTGAGCCAAGCCGGGAATTGAACCTGGATCCCTTGCACTGTGGGCAGCAGTGCTAACCACTGGGCCACCATTGCTGTCAACCATTGGATGCTGTCCTTAGTTACATTAAAATTTGAAGTTTATTTATTAGTGTCACAAGTAGGCTTACATTAACACTGCAATGAAGTTACTGTGAAAATCCCCCAGTTGTCACACTCTGGCGCCTGTTCGGGTACACTGAGGGAGAATTTAGCACGGCCAATGCACCCTAACCCGCACGGCGTTTGGATTGTGGGAGGAAACCGGAGCACCCGGAGGAAATACACACATATACGGGGGAGAACATGCAGACTCCGCACAGACAGTGACCCAAGCCGGGGATTGAACCCAGGTCCCTGGCGCTGTGAGGCAGCAGTGCTAACCACTGTGCCACCGTGCCGCCCCTATGATATTATATTAGTGCCAAACCTTTCTGCTGCGGCTTGTACGTCAGATGAAACCTCCAAGGGAAACAATATCTGCGTCCAGATTAGTTACAAAACTGCATTGGATGAGAGTTAATGTTGTGTAGGATTGCGATTGCCTAGTTTTGGCAGGTTTAACTGCATTCACCTGCTAATCAACAAAGACAATATTCCCTCAAGTTTAAGTACAAACAAGAAATGAATTTAGACAAGCTTGTCTAATTTGGTTGTTGTCCAGAGCAAGCTATTAGACCAAGTCAAACAGTTATTCTTTGGTGGTAAAAACACCAAAAGAGAAAATGCTGGAAAATCTCAGCGGGTCTGGCAGCATCTGTAAGGAGAGAAAAGAGCTGACGTTTCGAGTCTAGATGACCCTTTGACGAAGCTAAAAGGCAGAGAAAGTGGGAGATATTTATACTGCAGGGGGAGGGAATGAAAGATGAGACAGCCATAGAAACCAGGGGAAAGGCTGCTAATGGCAGCCCATAGAGAGAATAAAGGGTGTGAATGGCCAAACGGCAGAGAAACTGTAAGCTGTGACAGATGGAGATGTTTGGGAAAGGGGGGAGGGGGGGAAAGATGGGGCAAAGGCAGTATGTAGAAAAGGGGAAGCGGGGGAGAGAAAAGATAAGGGAAGGGGGATGAAGTCGGGGGAAAGAGTGGGTGAGGGAAGAAACATGAAGAAAGACAATAAAGAGATAAAAGGTAGAGAATAGTAAAAAAATTTCTAATAAAATAGAATGAAAACAAAAGGGTCGCAGTGGAGTAAAAAAAATCATCTGAAGTTGTTGAATTCGATGCAGAGACTGGAAAGCTGTAACGTGCTGATCTGGAAGATGAGATGCTGTCCCTCCAGTCTGCGATGAGCTTCACTGGAACATTTGTTGGTACCCTGGTAGGAGGCAGGAACTGCTTCACAGATATCTTGTAGCTTTGATTCATCCTTCAATTCTTAACCCTCCACTGAAGAAAGCACTTACTTCCAAAGTGTAACCCAGTCAATCACAGTCCCATTATCTTCCGCACGGTTCACCATGTCCAAAATAATCCTGGAGTGACCTGTTCAGCAGTAACACGGATAGGTGACACGGTGGCACAGTGGTTAGCCCTGCTGCCTCACAGCGCCAGGGAACCGGGTTCGATTCCAGCCTTGGGTCACTGTCTGTGTGGAGTTTGCATGTTCGCCCCGTGTCTGCGTGGGTTTCCTCCGGGTGCTCTGGTTTCCTCCCACAGATGTGCAGGTTAGGTGGATTGGCCATGCTAAATTGCCCTTTAATGTCCCACAATGTCTGGCTTAGATGGATGACCACAGTAAGAAGTTTAACAACACCAGGTTAAAGTCCAACAGTTGGACTTTAACCTGGTGTTGTTAAACTTCTTAGATGGATGAGCCATGGTAAATGTGAGGGATTATGAGGATAGGGCAGAGGCTGGGCCTGGGTAAGATGCTCTGTCGGAGAGTTGGTGCAGACTCGATGGGCTGAATGGCCTCCTTCTGCACTGTAGGGATTCTATGATATTGGTCTTGTAGTTGTCTTTAAAAACATACACTATCCCATCCCTTATAAGCTATTTTGTTTAGGTTTAAGTGTCACAAGTAGGCTTGCATTAACACAGTAATGAAGTTACTGTGAAAATCCCCTAGTTGCCACACTCCGGCGCCTGTTCGGGTACACTGAGGGAGAATTTAGCATGGCTAATGCACCTAACCAGCACGTCTTTGGGAGGAAACCGGAGCACCCGGAGGAAACCCACGCAGACACGGGGAGAACGTGCAGACTCCACACAGACAGTGACCCAAGCTGGGAATTGAACCTGGGTTCCTGGCGCTGTGAGGCAGCAGTGCTAACCACTGTGCCACCTTGCAGCTGATATACTTTGCGAATGTAAAATAAAATTGTTAGGGGCACAGTCTCAGGATAAGGGGGTGGACCATTTCGCACTGAGATGAGGAGAAATGTCTTCACTCAAAGTGTTGTGAATCTTTGGAATTCTTTACCGCAGAGAGTTGTGGGTGCTCCAGCGTTGAAAACATTTAAGGCTCCAGGGATTCCAGTTGCTTGTGGTGGGTTTTGAGCCTGGTTTGACACACGCTCCATTTTTAATTCTCTCCAGGGAGTAAAGTCTTTGGCCAACACCTTACCTCCAAGTCTGAGAAAACATTGGGAATGTCTGTTGTGAGTCGACACTCTGTCAAGCCTCTCACAGCAGGTTAAGTGAATAACTCACAGCGGTGCACTGTCAGATTTAAATATGTCCTCCTCTCATAGTTACATTTTCTTATAAGATAGACAAAACAAAGATTTTTTTTACCAATATTTATGATTTGGCCTTCACTGATTTCTTTCAAGAAGAAAGCTTCAATAATGACGGATTGTTTTAAAAGGATATAAAGGATTTAAAAGGGTGGCACAGTGGGTTAGCACTGTGGCCTCACGGCGCCAGGGACCCGGGTTCGATTCCCAGCTTGGGTCACTGTCGGTGTGGAATTTGCACATTCTCCCCGTGTCTGCGTGGGTTTCCTCCGGGTGCTCCGGTTTCCTCCCACAGTCCAAAAGATGTGCAGGTCAGGAGGATTGACCATGCTAAATTGATCCTTAGTGCCGGGGGATTAGCAGGGTGAATATGTGGGGTTATGGGGATAGGGCCTGGGTGGGATTGTGGCTGGTGTAGACCCGATGGGCCGAATGGCCTCTTGCTGCACCGTAGGGATTCTATGATATGATGACTAGAGATTCAGAAAAGACGGTGAGATCGAATCAGAACAACTATTTTTGCTAACGCTCCAACCTTTCGTGTGTCCAAATTATTTAGCAAAGTGCGGAGCCGTTCTGATAAACGTGAAGGGTAACCTTTTTTTAATTAGCACCCTTTTAAAAAAATCATATTCACGGCCGGGTGAAACACAATCCTGAATAGATTTTCACAAAGGTGGTCGATAAAAAGGTAAACAGCCTCAAATTCAATCTTACCTGGGGTCACGGAGTGCTGGTTGAACTAATATGGGTTGCCATGGCAACCAAATTGCAGCTGCCTTGGGGAAGTGAGAGAGAAACAGAAAACCCAGCGATTCATTGGCTTTTGTATTGAGTGTCTTCACTCTTCCTGCAGTCCTCAATTGTGATTTGATTTGATTTATTATTGTCACATGTATTGGTATTCAGAGTAAAGCATTGCTCCTTGCGCGCTGTACAGACAAAGCATACTGTTCATAGAGAAGGAAAGGAGAGAGTGCAGAATGTAGTGTTACAGTCATAGCTAGGGTGTAGAGAAAGATCAACTTAATGCGAGGTAGGTCCATTCAAAGGTCTGATGGCAGTAGGGGAGAAGCGGCTCTTGAGTCGGTTGGTACGTGACCTCAGACTTTTGTCTGGTTTGCATGATGGATTTGGCTTCATTCACGACCCTTTATAGTCTTTGTGGACACTTTGTGCATTTTTTTTTTCTCCTCAGTTTTCAATGCGCAATGTACTTCCTCACTGTAAATCTTACACTTGTCCTTAAAACGCAGGAACCACCAGGAAGCCTCAGTTAAGAAGGATACATCTCGAAGTGTGGGGTATTTAAAACAAGACTGTTACCACTTCCCATCAGCTCAGTGATCGAATCGAAACCACTTTGCGTATTTTACCTGAGTTTTTTTTAAAGTTTATTTACCAATGTCGCAAGTAGGCTTACATTAACACTGCAATGAAATTATTGTGAAAATCCCCTAGTTGCCACACTCTGGCGCCTGTTCGGGTACACTGAGGGAGAATTTATCATGGTCAATGCACCCAACCAGCACGTCTTTCAGACTGTGGAAGGAAACCGAAATATCCAGAGGAAACCCACGCAGACACGGGGAGAAAGTGCAAACGCAACACAGACAGTGACCCGAGCTGGGAATCGAACCCAGGTTCTCTGGCGCTGTGAGGTAGCACTGCTAACCACTATGCCACCATGTCAGTTACCACTTCCTAAAGGCTCATAGAATCATCATTCAGTGCAGAATGAGGCCTTTCAGCCCATCGAGTCTGCACCCACCACAATCCGATCCAGGCCATATCCCCATAACCCCATGCATTTACCTTGCTAAACCCCCTGACACTAAGGGGCAATTTAGCATGGCTAATCCACCTAACCCGCACATCTTTGGACTGTGGCTGGAAGCTGGAGCACCCGGAGGAAACCCACACAGACACGGGGAGAACATGCAAACTCCGCACAGACAGTGACCCGAGCCAGGAATCGAACCCGGGTCCCTGGCGCTGTGAGGCAGCAGTGTTAACCACTGTGCCACCGTGCCATCCTCTATTTTGGACCAACAAAAATTTGGCTGGAAAAGAGAATTCTATTCATCTTACATAACAATGCAGTAGACTGGGAAACATTTATCTCCACCAACTAATTATAAAGAGACCGTATGACAGAAGAGGCATGAAATATTCATTCAATTTGAGGATACAACTATCATTGCTCGACTCTGCTGAATTTAGGGCACTGTGGAAATTGCCAGTTTATCCAGAGCATGTTTTATCTGAAAAATATATTATTTGATGCACTATCCTTTATAATAGTTAATATAATAGAGTCCCAGAATAATAGCCTGATAGAAGAACATTGCATTTTCACACTTGTTAATGCTGTTGGAATGGGGAGAATATGGAAGTAATTTTCTTGACATTTGAGGCAACATCTCTTTGGAGGGATGGTCCATATATTTGTTTCTTGTGCAGAATTTTCCATCTAAAATGTAGTTGTTTTGTATGGCCCACCTTTTCCGACACACGGTTTCTTTCGATTCTTTGGCACGTCCACACACGTGTGATATTTGTCAGAGTAAAGCCAGCACACGATCTCCCACACTGCAGCAAGACAGGCTGTCCGAAGCTTAGTTACGACATTGCTCACGAATAAGACATAAGACAAAGGAGCAGAATTAGGCCATTCAGCCCATCGAGTCTGCTCCGCCATTCAATCATGGCTCTCAACCCCATTCTCCCACCTTTTCCCCGTATCCTTTGATCCCCTTACCAATCAAGAACCTATCTATCTCTCTCTTAAATACACTCAGTGACCCGGCCTCTTCTGTGGCAATGAATTCCACAGATTCACCACTCTCTGGCTGAAGAAATTCCTCCTCATCTCAGTTCTAAAGGGCCGTCCCTTTACTCTGAGGCTGTGCCCTCAGATCCTCGTCTCTCCGGCTAATAGAAACATCTTCCCCCGTGTCCACTCTATCCAGGCCTTTCAGTACTGCATAAGTTTCAATGAGATCCCCCCCCTTCATCCCTCTAAACTCCACCGAGTACAGACCCAGAGTCCGCAGACGCTCCTCATACACCAAGCCTTTCATTCCCGGGATCGTTCTCGTGACCCTCCTCCAGACTCTCTCCAGGGGTGAAACAATATCCAAGGGTCAGACGGAACGCAATCTAACTCCAGATGCACCCTCAGTGCCAAATTCTCCCAAACCGCCCGTGGCCGGTTTGGCGGCAGACGCGGTGAATCTGGCAGGAGTCAAAAAGTCAGAACCCCGCTGACATAAAACCCCGCTGCAATTCTCCCAATGGCAGGCAGGGGGGGCTGCTTCCACTGGCGGCCATTTGTATTCATTTGCATCTTGTGAAAGCTCACTTGGACTGGAATCCCATCAGGCGTCCCAATCTTGTGTTACACCAGCGGCAAATCACGTCAGCATCAAACCTGAATAACAGTGTTCACCAGGTGGCCTCAGTTTGCCAGAGACCTTGATGTGAGTGCAAAGGCTACCAGCCGGAGTGCCACACTGCCAGTAGCCTGAACACCACTCAGTACAGGAGTCTCCCTCCATTCCCCTGGTACCAGACAGCACTGTGCTGTTACTCAACGAGCCACCACAACAAAGGTCAAGGTTCAACTGGGGCCGGAGGGCAGAGTGGTATGATGAATGAAAGCAAAGGCAAAGGGGGCAATGTGGAAGGAGGGCTGTGCAAGGAGGGGGTGGGGAGTGCGTACGGTGAGGGTTCACGAGGGCAGGCAGAGGGGCAAGGAGGTGGATGAGCAATGGAAGGCAGAGGGAAGGCGCAGGGAAGGGAAGCTGCCCCCCCCCCCCCTCTCCCCCGGGGCAAGGCTGCGTGAAACACAGACCAGGGGCTCTAAGGGCCCAGCACATGTACCACTGGAAGGGGCTACACACAGACTGAAGAGTGTGCGGAGTGGGGCCTGTCAGTGTGGAACATTCCGGATGGTTTGCACAAACACTAAACAGGTCGGGGCTGCCGTGCTGGCGGTTGCTACTGTCTGTAATCCTCTTTGGAAATGGGAACTACAGCAAGACTCCGCTTTAAGTTCAGGGCTGGCAGACAGGAGTCAGAGAGTGCCGACATTCTTGCTGCGAAATGGAAAGGAGTCACAGATGAGCGACAGTCCAGGGGCAACCTGGACTTCAGTCTGAAGTCAGAGACAGGAGACAGTGAGGAGGAGCAGCGGGCATGGAGCAGGAGGAGTATTCATTGGGGGCATGGAGTACCCAGCTGCGTGGGGGTGGGGAGTGGGGGGTGTGTGTGTGTGTGTGTGCCCCAGAGGGAAGATTCATAGACTGGTGTGCAGGGCTGTGCTATAGCCGATGTGACTGGGGGTAATGGGATCTGTACTGGACTGCAGAGGGTACGGGGATGTCACAGGGGGGGGGGGGATTGCTGCAGCCTGTAGACAGGAAACACTTAACACTGCGAGGGGTGGCGGTGGATATGTGAAGCTCTCATAGGGGGAATCCCATTAAGTGACGGTGCAAACAGTCTCCAAATGGGGTGAGTACAGGCCCACGTGAACCATGGGCGCTGCGCAGGTGATGGGCTTGTGAGTGTGTGTGTGTGACAATGGCCACCACCATCAACCTAAGCCGCACGTCTTTCGCGCTGTGGCGCGGCATGGTAGAACAGTGGTTAGCACTGCTGCCTCACAGCTCCAGGGACCCGGGTTCGATTCCCGGCTTGGGTCACTGTCTGTGTGGAGTTTGCACATTCTCCCCGTGTCTGCGTGGGTTTCCTCCCATAGACGTGCGGGTTAGGTGGATTGGACATGCTAAATTAACCCTTACTGTCCCTCGATGTTAGAGGGATTAGTTGGGTAACTAAGTGGGGATAGGGCCTGGGTTGCTGTCGGTGCAGGCCTGATGGGCCGAATGGCCTCCTTCTGCACTGTAGGGTTTATATGTCTTTATGAAACCGGAGCACCCGGAGGAAACCCACGGGGAGAACGTGCAGAATCCGCACAGACACCCACCCTCACAGCGCCAGGGACCCAGCTTCGAGTCCCGGCTGGTAGCAGCACTAACCGCCTTGCCACCTCCCACTTGCTGCTGAGTGAGGTATGTAGGGTTTCTGCTGTGAAGAAATGGAAGGTAAATAAATGGGGAGGTAATTAAATTTCTATCTAAGTGGCTGCACAAGGTGGGGGGGGGGGGTGGAAGTCTCTGAGCCGTGATGAAACCAGACTGAAGGAGGTTAGATAAAGCTTGGTGCTTTAAATGTTCAACCGCTGCGGCAAATAATGATGGCTGTTGTAATGAGTTTGTGGGACCTTTCTCTGCTGCCGGCGCCTGCTTATCTCACAATTTAATTTGCTGCCTCGTGAAATAACAGCAAAAGGACAATTTCACAGCTTTTGACCTTGAATGCACCGTTCGTTTTTGGGTCACAATGGTTTGTTCCAACAAATGGTATGAGATCTTTGATGGATGTGTGAGGAAGCGGCCTCTCCGTGTGCAGGGACGTTCTGTTCCTCTTGCGCGCCGCTCTATTAGCCCCTTTTACCTCACAGCTTGAAAGAACAATTTTCTCCTTACAATTACATGTGCTGCCCTCAGCACAGACATCAACCCAAGCACTGCATTAATCTCAGACCCATTCACTTCAACATTATATTTCCATTAACACAGTCACTCCGAGCACAGACTGTCATTAGCAAGACATTTACTGGACTTTAACTGAAGGGCGCCCCACTTTGCAATTTTAACATTTCCATTGTTCAGCCGATGAGCCTGTCGAATGCTAAAAGGAATCGTTGCTTCATCAACGGTCTGCGGTTTTATTTAGAATTCTGATGACTAAATTAAACCGAAATTCTGCCGTTTTCCCTCTCAACCTGTTCTTCGGAACTGGGTGGGATTGTGGTCGGTGCAGGCTCGATGGGCCAAATGGCCTCCTTCTGCTCTGTCGGGAGCCTAGGATTCTATGAAACTGCAATGTCTGCTACTCATCCTATGGGGGGAGCAGAAGGGCGGATCGGTGGCACAGTGCTGCCTCACAGCGCCAGGGACTCAGGTTCAATTCCGGCCTCTGGCTACTGTGTGGAGTTTGCACGTTCCCCCCGTGTCTGCGTGGGTTTCCTACAGGTGCTCCAGTTTCCTCCCACACTCCAAAGATACGCAGGTTAGGTGGATTGACCATGCTAAATTTCCCCTTAGTATCCAAAGATGTGCAGGTTAGGTGGATTGGCCATAGCAAATTGCCCCTTATGTGTCTAAAGGTATATAGGTTAGATGGATTGGTTGTGTGAAATTGTTTCCTAGTGTCCAAAGATGCGTAGGTTAGTGAGATTGACCATGCTAAATTGCCCCTTAGTGTCCCAAGATGTGCAGGTTAGGGGGATTGGCCATGCTAAATTGCCCCTCAGTATCAGGGAGGCTAGTAGGGTAAATGCTTGGGGTTACGGGGATAAGCCTGGGTGGGATTGTTGTCGGTGCAGTCTGGATGGGCTGAATGGCCTCCTCCTGCACTGTAGGGATTCTATGGTTCTAATATGATGGTGCAGTGATGGGGAGCTGACACTCTGAACAAGTATTCACTGCCTCATAAAAACCACCTTGAAGAAGACATTGAAATGAAATTACCCTGAGGCCAGTTCATCTTCAGACTTTACGCACTTAGAAATGTTCTTTGTGCAGATTGGTGTAACTTTTATGCTCTAATTGCTCTGCTTTCTGGTCGGAGGAAGTTAATATATTTGCGCTGATGAGATTCCTGGGGTGTGCAGGAACCAATTACAACTGAAGTTTGATCAACGCTGATTATCACGAATCTCTGTGCTTTGATTGGATTTGCCGTTTCCATGGTACCAAAAAATGTTCAAAAAGGGCGAACGTTGGTGGGCCAGGGTCTGTACATAGTGAGAGAAACCAAACCACTTGATGACCTTTTATTTGAGCTGGAACAAATGATCGAAAGTTATTGACTGGAAACATTAACTCTGTTTCTCTCTCCACACCTACTGAGCATTTCCAACATTTCTGTTCCAATTTCCGATTTCTAAGTTCAAGTTTATTTACTAGTGTCACAATAAGGCTTACACTAACACTGCAATGAAGTTACTGTGAAAATCCCCTAGTCGCCACACTCCGGCACCTGTTCGTGTGCACTGAGGGAGAATTTAGCATGGCCAATGCACCTAACCAACATGTCTTTCAGACTGTGGGAGGAAACCGGAGCACCCCAAGGAAACCCACGCAGACATGGGGAGACCGTACAAACTCCACGCAGACAGTCACCCAAGATGGGAATCGAACCCGGCTCCCTGACGCTGTGAGGCAGCAGTGCTAACCATAAGACATAAGACCATAAGACATAGGAGCAGAATTAGGCCACTCGGCCCATCGAGTCTGCTCCGCCACTCAGTCATGGCTGATATTTTTCTCATCCCCATTCTCCTGCCTTTTTCCCATAACCCCTGATCCCCTTATTAATCAAGAACCTATCTATCTCTGTCTTAAAGACACTCAATGACCTGGCCTCCACAGCCTTCTGCGGCAAAGGGTTCCACAGATTCACCACTCTTTGATTGAAGAAATTCCTCCTCATCTCTGCTTTAAAGGATCGTCCCTTTAGCCTGAGATTGTACCCTCTGATTCTGGTTGTGGTTCTAACCACTGTGCCACCGTGCCACCCTCGGGTTCTAGTAACCCGAGTATTTCTTTTGTTGGAAAAGGATAGTGTTTTATTTGGTGAGAGTTGAAGAATTGCTGTCTTGTTACAATCCTCAACACATCACGAACAGAAACGTATTTCCTTAAATACTTCTCTGTCGTTTCGAACTCCACACTTTTGCTGGAATTCTACCGCCCCGCCTGCAACGGAATCGGAACGAGTGAGGGGCAGACAACAGAAATGTCCGTTGACCTTGGGTGGGAATTCCCGATCTCGCTCAAGCGGGGCTGGAAAATCCCGGCCCCTTGGCTTTGGGGATCATCGCAAATGTAACTGGAACCATTTGTAGAGGATTAGACCTATTGAGAGAGCGCCCAGGATCTGAGGGGAATGAGTGCGTCAAAGATAACATGGTTGAGGAGATGTTTGAGAGAGGCTTAGGGGTTACCGTCTGTGGCAGGCCGGAAGATGCAACAGATTTGAGACAGAGTTCAGGGGCAAAACACGGATAATTTTCTCCAGGAGGAAACCCACGCAGACACGGGGAGATGGTGTAAACTCCATACAGAGTCAGTTTGGTCTGTGCTGAATTAGTTTATATTTCACACTGGTCAAACAGCCAATCTGATTCACGGGTTACACGGATAGGTTTTCTCGCTGTTGTGCCTGTTCCTTACCGTTCGTGCATCTCGATGGGAGAACAAAGTGCCGCAGCGATTTGGGAAGTGGGAACCCACAGGAACCAACAGTGGAGAAGGCTCTTGGCATGTTGGCCTTCATCAGGCTGGGTATTGAGTATAGAAGTTGGGAAGTTATGTTGCAGTTGTACAGGACATTAGTCAGGCCGCACCTGGAGTATTGTGTTCCATTTTGGTCGCCTTGCTATAGGAAAGATATTCAACTGGAGAGAGTGCAGAAGAGATTTGCAAGAATGTTGCCAGGACTCAAGGGACTGAGTTACAGGGAGAGATTGGACAGGCTTGGACTTTGTTCTTTGGAGTGTAGGAGACTGAGGAGTATTGTGATCAGTTTTGGGCCCCGTATCTAAGGAAGGATGTGCTGGCCTTGGAAAGGGCCCAGAGGAGGTTCACTAGAATGATCCTTGGAATGAAGGGCTTGTTAAATGAGGAACAGTTGAGGACTCTGGATCTGTACTCGTTGAAGTTTAGAAGGATGAGGGGGGATCTTATCAAAAGGATACTATGAGGATACTGCGAGGCCCGGATAGAGTGGATGTGTAGAGGATGTTTCCACTCGTAGGAAAAACTAGAAAAAGAGGGCACAACCTCAGACTAAAGGAACGATCCTTTAAAGCAGAGATGAGGAGGAACTTCTTCAGCCAGAGAGTGGTGAATCCGTGGAACTCTTTGCCACAGAAGGCTGTGGAGGCCAGGTCATTGAGTGTCTTTAAGACAGAGATAGGTAGGTTCTTGATTGATAAGGGGATCAGGGTGGATTGACCATGGTAAACGCGTGGGTGGGCTTGGGTAAGATGCTCTGTGCAAAGTTGGTGCAGAATCGATGGGCTGAATGGCCTCCTTCTGAACTGGGGAAAAGGCAGGAGAATTGGGATGAGAAAAATATCAGCCATGATTGAATAGCGGAGCAGACTCGATGGGCCGAGTGGCCTAATTCTGCTCCTATGTCTTATGGTCTTTTGGTCTTATAGAGATATATAAGATCATGAGAGGCATGGATATGGTGATGCACCCAGTCTTTTCCCAGGGTTGGAGAATTGAGAACTAGAGGGCATAGGTTTTAAGAGGGGAAAGAATTAATGGGAATCTGAGGAGCAACTTTTTTTACACAGAGAGTGGTACGTGTGTGGAATGAGCTGCCGGAGGGAGTGGTTGAGGCAGGGACATTGACAACATTTAAAAGGCATTTGGACAGATACATGGATAGGAAAGGTTTAGAGGGATATGGGCTAAATGCAGGCAAATGGAGAAATGCAGTTAGCTAATGGAGTTAGTCTTTTACTGAAGACTTGTGCTCCAGAACTTGCTCCTCCCCTAGCCAAGCTCTTCCAGTACAGTTACAACACTGGCATCTACCCAACAATGTGGAAAATTGCCCAGGTATGTCCTGTACACAAAAAGCAGGACAAATCCAACCCGGCCAATTACTGCCCAATCAGTCTACTCTTGATCATCGGTAAAGTGATGGAAGGGGTCATCGACAATGCTATCAAGCAGCACCTGCTCAGCAATAACCTGCTCAGTGACGCCCAGTTTGGGTTCCGCCAGGGTCACTCAGCTCCTGACCTCATTACAGCCTTGGTTCAAACATGGACGAAAGAGCTGAATTTCAGAGGTGAGATGAGAGTTACAGCCCTTGACATCAAGGCCGCATTCGACCGAGTGTGGCTTCAAGGAGCCCTCACAAAACTGGAATCAATGGGTATCAGGGGGCAAACTCTCCACTGGTTGGAGTCATACCTGGCACATAGGAAGATGGTTGTGCTTGTGGAGGATCAGTCATCTCAGCTCCAGGACATCCCTGCAGGAGTCCCTCAGGGGAGTGTCCGAGACCCAACAATCTTCAGCTGCTTCATCAATGACCTTTCCTCCATCATAAAGCCAGAAGTGGGGATGTTCACCGATGACTGCACAATGTTCAGCACCATTCGCGACTCCTCAGATACTGAAGCAGTCCATGTTCAAATGCAACAAGATCTGGACAATATCCTGGCTTGGGCTGACAAGTGGCAAATAACATTCGCACCACACAAATACCAGGCGATGACCATCTCCAATAAGAGACACTCTCACCACCGCCCCTTGACATTCAATGGTGTAACCATCACTGAATCCCCCACTGTCAATATCCTTGGGGTTACCATTGACCAGAAACTCAACTGGATTCACCACATAAACACAGTGGCTACAAGAGCAGGTCAGAGGCTGGGAATCCTGCAGTGAGTAACTCACCTCCTGACTCCCCAAAGCCTTTCCACCATCTACAAGGCACGAGTCAGGAGTGTGATGGAATACTCCCCACTTGCCTGGATGGGTGCAGCTCCAACAACACTCAAGAAGCTCAACACCATCCAGGACAGAGCAGCCCACTTGATTGGCACCCCATCCACAAACATTCACTCCCTCCACCACCGACGCTCAGTAGCAGCAGTGTGTACTATCTACAAGATGCACTGCAGCAATTCACCAAAGATCCTTAGACAGCACCTTCCAAACCCATGACCACTTCCATCTAGAAGGACAAGGGCAGCAGATAAATGGGAACACCACCACCTGGAGTTCCTCTCCAAGCCACTCACCATCCTGACTTGGAAATATATCGCCGTTCCTTCGCAGTTGCTGGGTCAAAATCCTGGAATTCCCTCCCTAACGGCATTGTGGGTCAACCCACAGAACATGGACTGCAGCGATTCAAGAAGGCAGCTCACCACCACCTTCTCAAGGACAACTAGGGATGGGCAATAAACACTGACCAGCCAGCGAGACCCGAATGAATGAAAAAAAATGACAGCAGTCGGTGACGGTGCCACTGGAAGCTCCATCATGGACTCCCCTGGAGTCACCATGGCGCTGAGCAACAGCCTAGTCCCCACACTCTGCAGAAAGCCCCTACTCCGGTTGGACCTGGCACCTGCTGGATTCTGTGCTGTTGGAGTTTAAAGTTTATTTATTAGTGTCACAAGTAGGTTTACATTAACACCACAATGTAGCTACTGTGAAAATCCTCTAGTCGCCACACTCTGGCACCTGTTCGGGTACACTGAGGGAGAATTTAGCATGGCCAATGCGCCTAACCAGCATGTCTTTCAGACTGTGGGAGGAAACTGGAGCACCCGGAGGAAACCCACACAGACACGGGGAGAATGTGCAAACTCCACACAGACAGTGACCCAAGCCGGGAATCGAACCCGGATCTCTGGCGCTGTGAGGCAGCGGTGCTAACCACTGTGCCACCTGGTGTTGCCCATACACTTGGAGGTGACTGTGTACCCACAGCTCAGAGGGAAAGCCAAAAGTTGTGATACGGATGTTTCAGAATTAAATTGTGTGGCCTATCAGGGAATGTGGCAGAACACTGAAGAGGTTTAACAGGAATTAATGTATACATTTGTCTTTAATTGGCAATGATTTAAAGTTGACTTCTCACAGAACTGTTTAATGTCTTCCTTGAAGTGCAATCAAGTGTAATTTAGTTCTAAAATAAAATGCAATTATTGAATGTTCGTCTTAATTTTATGTTTCAGTTGCTCCATTGTGGAAGCCTCTTCATGGATAGTCAGAGTAATAAATGTGTCTGCTTCAATATTTGCATGCAACTTTGCTAGGGTAGCTTAAACCATTCTCCTTTACACTCGAACGTTCTTTTAACCATGACTTTCCACCAATGCAAGCTTCATGTTGAAAAAAACAGCTCAATAGCTGACATTTGCCCAGTCAAGAACTTTCCTACTTCGGAGTAAAATCTAATTTTTATTCTGAAACGCTGCAATTGTTCATGATAATTTTAAAATATAACATATGGCTATCGCCCAAAGATGCGCAGGTCAAGTCGATTGGCCATGCTAAATTGCCCCTTGATGTCCCAAGATGTGTCAGCTAACAGGTCGGGGGAGAGGGCTTGGGTGAGATGTTCTGTCAGAGAGTCGGTGTGGACTCGATGGGCTGAATGGCCTCTTCTGCACTGCAGGGATTCTATGATTCTATGAATTTTGCAAGGTCAGAATTTGTAATTTAAGATTAAATTGATGCCTTAGTTAGTGTGCGACACTGGGGTCATTTTGACTGGGTCGATTTTGGTCTGGTCACACTCGTGTGAAATACTTTGGGACATTCCCTTGCATTACAGGCGCTATATAAATGCAAGTTGCTGCTGTTGATAGTGTCCAACAGGTGATCCCAACTCCAGTGCCCATCTCCCCTGGCAAAATGAAAACCAGGAAAGAAAAAGAACGGGCCGCTGAATAGATATTTGCACCAAATCAAAATCATTTGTATTGTTTATCGAGTTGATAAAGAGACAGAGTGCAGTCAAGGACTTGGTACCTGTAAGAACTGTACAGGACTGTACCTTTAAGAAATGTACTTCAACCCTGTTCCTCTGCAGTGTTTTTGAAGCAGGTGTGTTTTATTTTGTATCATTGCCGTGATATCTGTTAAAGGCATTTAATGGGCTTTTTGGTTTATTTTTAATTTGAGCCTAATGCAATGTCCTGGCATTTTACACTTTTACGACCTTTTGAATAGTTGGGGAAAGACTGATTGACCATTCATGGTCAGGTGGTTCCTTCGCAGAGGAATCCAAGGGTTCACTTTCAGTTTGGCCAATTAGAAGCTGTTGGGTTCATGACTGTAAAGCAGCGAGTTTCTGTCTCTCACTCTCCCTGGTATCGGAAAGTTGGCTCTTGGTGGCTGGCTAGCCAATAACCTGAGGCAATGAGTGCCTTTGTCTCTTGAAGTGTGCTGGAAGTACCAGGGTCGGAAAGCCTCAGTGTTTTGGACTCACCACCCAAAGGAGAAAACCACAGAGGGGAGTTGGAAAGCTGCAAGATCCAGCATCACATGAGCATATTTTGCTTCCTGTGCTAAGCCTGGAACAGGGGAGTATGTTGGTTAAGAATGTTGGTGATGGAACAGCACATTTAGTTGTTAAGATTTATACAATATCATGGTTGTTTTTTTTCTTGTTTATAATTGTTAAAATTTATTGCTAATTTTCTTTCTATGTGTTAACTGGATTCTTAAATAAACTTTGTTTGATAAAAGCTCCCTAGTGGGTCATTTGAATCATATCTTGAACAGCTTCTTCTCTGCTGCTGTCAGACTTTTGAACGGATCTATCTTGCATTAAGTTGATCTTCCTCTACACCCTAGCTATGACTGTAACACTACATTCTGCACCCTCTCCTTTCCTTCTCTATGAATGGTATGCTTTGTCTGTATAGCGCGCAAGAAACAATACTTTTCACTGTATGTTAATACATGTGACAATAATAATCATAGAATCCCTGCAGTGCAGAAGGAGGCCATTCGGCCTATCAAGTCTGCACGTATAACAATCCCACCCAGGCCCTATCCTCATAACCCCACTTATTTATCCTGCTAATCCTTCTAACCTATGCCTCCCAGGACACTAAGGGCCAATTTAGCATGGCCAATGCACCTAACCAGCGCATCTTTGGACTGTGGGAGGAAACCAAAGGACCCGGAGGAAACCCACGCAGACACAGGGAGAACGTGCAGACTCCGCACAGACAGTGACCCAAGCCGGGAATCGAACCCAGGCCCCTGGTGCTGTGAGACAGGAGTGCTAACCATTGTGCCACCGTGCCGCCCAGTGAAACATCTTTTGCTCACCTGTGCCAATATTCAAAGCGCAAGACTCATGAACTGGGCTGACCCCATAACATACCTTGGAGTTTTGGGCCTGGGTTTAAACACTCAGTGACACTTTCTCTGGTTGTGATGCTGCAGGAAATCAAAGATTCCTGTGAGAAAAACATCAGCTTCAACACGACCAACTCCCCCATCATCGCCTGGGCACTGAGCAAGCCAACGCTGCCTGAAAGAGAATAGCTACCAATCCATCTGTGTGGCGCAGTGGCACAGTGATTAGCACTGCTGCCTCACAGTGCCAGGGGCACAGGTTCGATTCCTGGCTTGGGTCACTGTCTGTGCGGAGTCTGCATGTTCTCCCCGTGTCTGCGTGGGTTTCCTCCGGATGCTCCGGTTTCCTCCCACAGTCTGAAAGGTGTGCTGGTTAGGTGGATTGGCCGTGCTAAATTCTCCCTCAGTGTACCCGAACAGGCGCCGGAATGTGGCGGCTAGGGGATTTTCACAGTAACTTCATTACAGTGTTAATGTAAACCTACTTGTGCCACCAATAAATAAACTTTTTCCTCTATCTTGCTGTGTTTACTGATTTCAGGTGGTCCCAGGTGGGAGTGGATCTCTATATGACAGCTTTATTCATGAGGCAACATGTCGATGTTGTGGCATACTTGGCATGCTGTGTGATGAGGTTCAGATGTGCGCCTTTCCAAATGCACTGTGACTTGTGACCCGTGACCTGTGACCCATGACCTGTGACCTGTGCACTCTGTCCCACTAATCATCCCTTTCATTTCTTGTTCTGTAACCTGGAGTACCCACTGACCAATCAGGAGAGAGAAGGAAACAAGGCAGAGAGGACTGAATCGTAGAATTCCTACAGTGCAGAAGGAGGCCATTCGGCCCATTGAGTCCACCCCAACAACAATCCCACCCAGGCCCCACCCCCGCCCAACCCCAGACACCTACCCTGCCACTCCCTCTGACCTACGCATCCCAGGACACTAGGGTCAATTTGGCACGGCCAATGCACCTAACCCATATATCTCTGGACTGAAATCACATTGGCTGAGGGAAACGGATAGGAAAACAGTTGGAGTTGTTTTAAACGGGACGTCTGTCTTTTATTTATCACAGTTTTGACAAAAGCGTCAGTTCAAGTGACAAGAAAAATGCTGAGAAATCTGAAAATATCAAATTATCAATTATTGGATGAATACGTGCCAGGAAAAAAAAAAACTACCAGAGATTGGTTCTCCTTCCCCACTGCTGGCAGAGTGGGACAGACAGCTGCCTACTCAACTCTGTCCACCAACCTCCTGCATTCCCATTCGGGGCTCTTCATTCCGTGTGTGAGCTGGGGTGGAGAGGTAATATGGAGCTCTCGAGAGCTTCCTTATGAATAGGAGGAAGGGAGACTCAGAGCTGGTGCCTTTCAAATATTGAGTCATTTTGAAGGGACGCAGGTTATTTCCGTAGAGCAGCTAATAGAAGTGGTCAGTTGTAGGAGGGAATGAACAAACTGAGTCTTCCGAGACCATATAGAACATCAACAAAAATGGCTTTATTCAACATGAATGCGGGAGAGCAGAACTCATGGCGGTGACTGCAGCTTCCTTCCGAGCTACTCTGCTGAGCATTGCCTCCGACACATTTTTATACTTTCTTGCATTACAAAGTGCTACATTTCGATTAGCCATCAGATTGTTACTTTGAATTGGTTACAGTTCTGTTTTTGATCACATTATATGGTTCCATTGTCTTGGGTGCTTCAGCTTTAATCATTTTCTGGACACCTCCTGTCTACCCGTTTACAATATCAAAGTGTTGTGTTTGTCAAGCTGATTCTGATGAGGTGTTAATTGTCCCATCTCCTGGATATTTGATGAAGTTTTCAGAGGCACGATAGTTCCCCTAGACCTTTTGGAACCTTGATAATTGATATAAATTCTCATATGGTTGTTGTATCCTTGGAGTGATATCACCTGGGGTGTGACCGTTCCCGTGCCATCTGAGATGTAGTTATTTGTATTTTGCCCTGTCGGCCTGTAGTGAGCGTGGGTGCTACAGTGCTGTCTGTTTAACCCTTTCCATTCATTCCTCTCCTGTCCACACTCCCTGGGTTAGTCCCACTACAGTCAGAATGTCTGACAGTGCAAGCAGTCTTGGAAGAATCTGTAGCTGGAATCTGAGAATCCAGCTCTTGACAGAAGATTGCTGATCAGCCAGGCAGGAGACCCCATGAGAGGATGGTTTGGTCGGCTGGGTGGAGGAAATGGGCAGGGTTGAACAAGCTGATTTCCACCTCATCCAGAGACACTGCATTGCATCAGCAGATTTCACTGACCTCAGAAGGACAACTAAGGCACTGTTACCAACACGTTTGGCATCATCCAACCTTTACTTACCTACTTTGATTTGATTTGGTTTATTATTGTCATAGAGTCAAAGAGGTTTACAGCATGGAAACAGGCCCTTCGGCCACCTTGTCCATGCCGTCCCTTTTTTTAAACCCCCTAGACTAGTCCTAACTGCCCGCATTTGGCCCATATCCCTCTATCCCATCGTACCCATGTAACTGTCTAATCACTTTTTAAAAGAGAAAATTGTACGCGCCTCTACTACTACCTCTGGCGGCTTGTTCCAGACCTCACCACCCTCTGTGTGAAACAATTGCCCCTCTGGACTCTTTCGTATCTCTCCCCTCTCACCTTAAGCCTATGCCCTCTAGTTTTAGACTCCCCTACCTTTGGGAAAAGATATTGACTATCTAGCTGATCTATGCCCTTGTCACATGTATTGGGATACAGTGAAAAGTATTGTTTCTTGCACGCCATACAGGTAAAGCATACCGTTCATAGAGAAGGAAACTGGAGAGTGCAGAATGTAGTGTTACAGTCGTAGCTAAGATGTAGAGAAAGGTCAACTGAGTGCGAAGTAGGTCCATTCAAAAGGCAAGAAGCTGTTCTTGAGTCGGTTGGTACGTGACCCCAGGCTTTTGTATCTTTTTCCCAACAGAAGAAGGTGGAAGAGAGAATGTCCGGGGTGTGTGGGGTCCTTAATTATGCTGGCTGCTTTGCCGAGGCAGCGGGAAGTGTAGACAGAGTCAATGGATGGGAGGCTGGTTTGCGTGATGGATTGGGCTACATTCACGACCTTTTGTAGCTTCTTGCAATCTTGGGCAGAGCTGGAGCCCATACCAAGCTGTGATACAACCAGAAAGAATGCTTTCTATGGTGCATCTGTAAAGGTTGATGAGAGTCGTAGCTGACATGCCAAAATTCCTTAGTCTTCTGAGAAAGTAGAGACGTTGGTGGGCTTTCTTAGCTATAGTGTCAGCATGGGGGGTCCAGGATAGGTTGTTGGTGATCTGGGCACTTGAAAAGAGATCGAGGGGTACAGGTTCATAGCTCCTTGAAAGTGGAGTCACAGGTGGAGAGAGTGGTGAAGAAGGCATTCAGCATGCTTGGTTTCATTGGTCAGGACATTGAATACAGGAGTTGGGACATCTTGTTGAAGTTGTACAAGACATTGATAAGGTCACACTTGGAATACTGTGTACAGTTCTGGACCCTATTTTGGATAGATATTATCAAACTAGAAGGAGTGCAGAAAGGATTTACTAGGATGCTACCGGGACTTAATGGTTTGAGTTATAAGGTGAGGCTGGATAAACTGAGACCTTTTTTCCCTGGAACGTAGGAGGCTTAGCGATGATCTTATACAAGTCTATAAAATAATGAGGGGCATAGATCAGCTGGATAGTCAATATCTTTCCCCAAAGTTACGGGAATCTAAAACTAGAGTTTGGGGTGCATTGCTGTGGAAGACGTAGAATGGGTTAGAATGATGACTGGGAAAATGAGAGCTTCTGTTTTGTGGAAGATCTTAGACAATTGGCAGTGAGAGACTTGGGGAGGACAGACAAGTGTGAAGTCACTTTATTCAGCAAGTTGGCCTTTAATGATTGGAGACACTGAAGGATCAATGTGTCCCCCTCTCTCCAGCGGCAGTCTATACTGTTTCACTTTGTTTCCTCCCACTCACACTCCACAGGGAGAGGAGGAGACAGATCCACAATCCCTTCTTCACCACTGTGGTCTTCCGTAAGAGGAATTTTCTGGGGTGTCCCTCTGGGGGTGGTTGTCTTGTACTCAGCTGATCTCACTCAACCAATACAGAGACCATGAAAGACAGCATGTAATTGAAGAACGAAAGGAAATTTATTGCTAATGCATGCATCAGGAGAGAAGATAGTCAGTGAGTGCCGACTACCCTCTCTGACGTAACAGCACACATGTGAGATAGATATACTTTTTCTGAACACTTTGATCTCCCCCCAAGCCTGTCACTCAAACTGGAGGGTCCAATTACAATATTACACATTATTACCTTAGCCAATAACACTCCACCTGTCAGCAAGGTTAGGAGCTCATTAGTCCATTGCACACAAAAGTTCCTCCCTCGTTACTAAGAAACCTCCGTAAATCCGGTCGATTCAAGGATATTCTCTGACACCTGCAAATTTTAAATGGGACAGGGATTCAGTTCTCTTGCCTGAATCCGGCCTCCTTTATCAGCCTGAGAAACTGTACCAGCCTTGCTAACCAGGAGTGAATGTACCCCTGTACACTCCAAAACCCTGATTAACTTACAGCTGCTTGACTCAAGCTGATAAGGAGAACTGCTCTCTCTGTGCCCCACTGTCCCAAAGAATTTAATCTGTCTGCTACTGTCTACTTCCCATCATGCTGAAGTTAAATCATTGGTTGGCCAAGGTTCACAAGGCACACATTAAGAATACAGTTTAATTTCATAATACTTGGTTAACTTGTACTTATACAGACAGTACCTTTGCATATATTGTATTAGGTACATGGTGAATCCTTATTCCATATAAGGCACCTTGTAATCTTCATCTTAACCTTGTCTACTTATTATAGTAAATTTAAAATTTATATTAGAAGTTTTATACTACTTCATCTTCATCTTCAATCTCTGAAAGCAGCAACGTTTTTTTCATTGCAGCGTTATTCAGAAGATCATAGAATCTCTACAGTCCAGAAGGAGGCCATTCGGCCCATCGAGTCTGCACTGAGAACAATCCCACCTCGGCCCTATCCCCGTAACCCCACGTATTTACCCTGCTAATCCCCCTGACACTAAGAGGCAATTTAGCACAGCCAATCCACCTAACCAGCATGTTTTTCAGACTGTGGGAGGAAACCGGAGCACCCGGAGGAAACCCACACAGACACGAGGAGAATGTGCAAACTCCACACAGACAGTGACCCGAGGCTGGAATTGAACCCAGGTCTCTGGCGCTGGGAGGCAGCAGCGCTAACCACTGTGCCACCCTATAATGCTGCAGTGATACTGGAATCCTTACAGGGATTGGATGGAAACCTCCAATTGAACCGTTACTTAGGGTTCTTAGTAGCGAGGGAGGAACTTTCGGGTGCAGTAGACCAATGAGCTCCTGATCTTGCTGACAGGTGGAGCGTTATTGGCTAAGGTAATAATGTGTAATATTGTAATTGGATCCTCCAGTTTGAGTGACAAGCTTGGGTGGAGATCTCAGTGTTCAGGAACAGGACTTCAGAGAGTTGATAGTCTGCTTTGTTGCACTTCTTGTGGTGGCAAACACCTCATTATATTGAGTGTCTCTTTCTGTCTTTGGAAAGCTTCCTGAGGGCATCAGCCACGGCTGCCGGGGATGGCTCTGATCATCAATAAACCATCCCGCGACTGGACTTTCAGTTATAAATCCTGGTGGCTTTGTGCCGGGTGACAGCAAGCTCGCACCCTCCCCTGTGTGTGACAGTGAGCTGAGGGAGCGGGAGAGCCACAGCGGTGCATCATTCATCCAGTTAAAGCCTCTTCTGTTCCTGAAGCTGAGGGAACGGTCAGACAGAGCTCTGAATGGCACGGCCTCTCCTTCAGTTAATGTCCCCTCAGCTCTCACCGAGTTTGCCGATCCGAAAGGCCCCGTTTGTTTCCCTGCTTTCATTGTGGGAGGCTGAATGGGACAGAGGTCAGCGGTGGCTGTGTGAGAGGCTGCGGGACGGCAGCACTGACCCAGGCAGGGACTCACACGCTGCTGTCAGTCTGACAGCTATTGACATATATCTCCAACAGCCTGTAGGGAAAGTGTAGCTCGCTGAGACACTGCGGCCGAAGAAAGCTTAATGAAGGGCTTTTCCAGCCTGTGCAACGTTCCGGCAGGGAGGTGATGACCTCACATGGGCGAGGCTCCTAAAATCCTGCCCAAGGCCAACGGAGAGTTCCGTCCTGCGAGCCATGGGGCGGGTGTGCCAGTAACGTTCTGGCCAATGACTTTACAATGCCGTCCCTTTTTCCTTATTCATTGGTTGTGGGTGCCACTGACAAGGCAGGGTGGCACGGTGGCACATTGATTAACACTGCTGCCTCACAGCGCCAGGGACCCGGGTTCAATTCCCGGCTTGGGTCACTGTCTGTGTGGAGTCTGCACGTTCTCCCCATGTCTGCGTGGGTTTCCTCCGGGTGCTCCGGTTTCCTCCCACAGTCTGAAAGACGTGCTGGTTAGGTGCAATTGGCCTTGCTAAATTCTCCCTCAGTGTACCCGAACAGGCGCCGGAGTGTGGAGACTAGGGGATTTTCACAGTAACTGCATTGCAGTGTTAATGTAAGCCTATTCATGACACTAATAAATAAACTTTGAAAAACTTTGAAAGCAAAAGTCCACCTCATTGCTCTGGAACTGAGTGGCTCACTGTGCCACTGCAGAATCAACCACATTCCCGTGGGTTTGGGTCACACCGGACCAGGTAAGGATGAGAGATTTCCTGCCTAAAGGACATTAGTGAACCAGATGGGTTTTTGCAGCAATCAATGATTGTTGCTATGCTATATTCCTGATGGTGGGGGAGCCCGGAACTAGGGGTCATAGTCTGAGGATAAGGGACCTTTTAGGACTGAGGTGAGGAGAAATTTCTTCACCCAGAGAGTGGTGAATGTAGTTGAAGTTTATTTATTAGTCACAAGTAAGGCTTACATTAACGCTGCAATGAAGTTACTGTGAAAATCCCCGAGTCGCCACACTCCGGCGCCTGTTCGGGTCAATGCACCCTAACCAGCACGTCTTTCAGACTGTGTGAGGAAACCGGAGCACCCGGAGGAAACCCACGCAGATACGGGGAGAACGTGCAAACTCCACACAGACAGTGACCCAAGCCGGGAGTCGAACCCGGGTCCCTGGAGCTGTGAGGCAGCAGTGTTAACCACTGTGCCACCGTGCCCTGCCAAATGTGTGGAATTCAGTAGTTGAGGCCAAAACCCTGTGTGACTTCAAGAAGAAATTAGATATAGCTCTTGGGGCTAAAGGGATTGAGGGATATGGGGGAAAGGTTGGATCAGGGTATTGAATTTGATGATCAGCCCTGGTCAAAATGAATGGTGGAGCAGACACAATGGGCTGAATGGCCTCCTTCTACATAGTGGTTGCTAGTTTCTATTACTGATACTTCCAATTCCAGATTTATTCAATGAATTTGAATTCCGCCGGCTGCCATGGTGGGATTTGAACCTGTGTCCCCAGAGCATGAACCTGGGCCTCTGAATTACTGATGCAGTGACAGCACCAGTGAAAACACCATTTCCCTCCATCTAGCCTCTTCTGCATCCTCCATCCAGGATAGGAAATAAGAACCCCCTCATCCGCACAACAAGGGCGATTTCTTTTTAAAAATAGTACTTTGAACAGGGTGAACTGAAACTATTAGGAAACACATTGAATGTTTCCCCAGCCCTTGCCCAATAACTGAACAGATTGTGACATAGGCCACACAGAACCTTTCTTCATAATAGAACATAAAATGGCCTCCTTAATGGGATAGTTGATTAGTTCGAGCACGTATTGTGGTGGAAATCATTTGGGATATAATCTGAGGAAATGAGTGGTAGAGTCAGCCACATCTCCGTCTTCCTATGCGACAGAGGCCAGAGTTCCCGGTGGCACAGTGGTTAGCACTGCTGCCTCACAGTGCCAGGGACCAGGGTTCGATTCCCAGCTTGGGTCACTGTCTGTGTGGAGTCTGCACATTCTCCCCGTGTCTGCATGGGTTTCCTCCGGGTGCTCCAGTCCCTCCCACAGTCCAAAGATGTGCAGTTTAGGTGGATTGGCCGTGCTAAATTACTCCTTAGTGTCCCAAGATACATAGGATTATGGGGATAGGGCCTGGGTAAGCATTGGTCCAGACTCGATGGGATGAATGGCCTTCTACATTGTAGGGATTCTATGGGACCAATGACTTTTCGGAAAGACTGTGGTCGTTTCAGCTCACGGTCTTTTGGGATTTAACTCCATATCTAAACAGGTGCCAACTCGAGCTGGTCGCTTATTTATGGGAATTATGGTAAGTTCAAATTCACTCTGCAATTTGGTTGCTGATATTTATATCCAGTCTACAGCCCAGAAAACATTCCATTCATAAAATCCCGTAGAAACCCTACTGTGGAGAAGGAGGCCATTCGGCCCATTGAGTCAGCACTGACTCGCTGACAGTCATTTTACCCAGCCCCACTCTCCTATCCTATCCCCGTAACCCCACATATGAAGTTAGCCTAGACCCTAAGTTTTACATTAGATTTTGACATTAGGGTGGGCATTAGGCATTTCACTCCAGGTATGATTCAAGTGACCCACTAGGGAGCTTTTATCAAACAAAGTTTATTTAAGAACACATTAACAAAAAGAATTAGCATAACATTTACCAATTACAAGGTTCAAACATGACACAGTATAATCCTTAACAGCTAGCTATCTCTGTTGTTCCAAGTCCAACACCATCCCACAAACATACACCCTCTTCTAGACTTGGCACACAAAGCGGGTATGCTCACCTGATGCTGGATTTGCAGCTCTTTAACACCTGTGAATTGGCCCTTTGAATGTTGGATCAAGTCTCTGAGGCTTCCCAGTCCTGGAACATTCAGCATGCCCCTGGACAGAGAGAGAGCAACAGAGACACTGCCTGCCTTCACCAGCTTCTAACAACTAAACCAAAGCTAAAAACTTGGGCTTTTCTGTGAAGAAAGAATCTGTCCCCAGGCATCACCTGACCTGTCAATCATTCCCAAATCAGGCTCCACCCAGCAATCCCCAAAGGACTATTAAACCCCAGGACGCTGCTTTAGCCGCGATTAAAAATAAACGTAATGTCCATTATATTGCTTCAGTAACAATTAGAGACACCAGCTGCAGACAGAACGGTGCCAATAAACGGAACTGCTTTAAAAACCTGCAGAGAAACAGAATTAAAATACATTCCATAAAGAATCATAGAATCCTTACAGTGCAGAAGGAGGCCATTCAGCCCATTGAATCTGCACTGACCACAATCCCACCCTATCCCCGTAACCGCACATATTTACCCTGTTAGTCCCCTTGACGCTACGGGGCAATTTCACATGGCCAATCAACCTAACCTGCAGATCTTTGGAATGTGGGAGGAAACCGGAGCACCCGGAGGAAACCCATGCAGATACGAGGAGAACGTGCAGACTCCACACAGACAGTGAGCCAAGCCGGGAGACGGTATCGTCACATCATGGCTAATCCCCCTAACCTACATGTCTTTGGACCCTAAGGGGCAATTCTTTCTGTGCTGATGTTGATGCTGTCTGCTCATGCCCTCTCCTGCCCTGGTCACCTGAAGCCATCAGCATGAACTTATTTGATATAAATAATATTTTTGCGACTGTTCTCTAGCAGTGAGACACGATACTTCGACCAGTGACATATGTTACACATTTGGCTGTTTACACACAGCCATTTTAATGACTGTTCATTACATGAAGTCACACACGCAAAGCTTCTTGCTGACATGTAAGGTCATACAATTAGCTCAATAAAACCAGAAACTTCCAAAGCTAAATCTGAAAACCCAAATCAGTTCCAATCCCATTGGCCAATATATTGTTATGAACCCTAGATTTTATAAATTAACCAGAGGAGCTCGTCATGCAGTACTTTGAGTTTTAACTCTGTATAGAGATTAACTCGAATGGAATAGTTTTAAAAGTGCTTGTTTTAATCTGCCCCATTTAATTTAAGGTGAAATAAATAGGATTCCCAATTGAGTGGAGGGGCTGGGAGTTGGCGTGCAGTTGTGCTGAACTCTGTGCAGCAACAAGCCCATGTGAGCTGGTTGCTATGGGGTCGGGGGCCCAGGTCAAAACCTACTGAAATCTACAAAAGGTGTGAGATTTAGCACCCGGACACAAGGGAAAAGGCAGCTGGCCTCACTGTGGTTGACGCACAAACTCTCAGAGGCGGTCAGACTAAAAGCAGATACTATTAAGCCAAACAGAAGAAAAGGGTTGTTTTTGGGTTAACCACCCGGCAAAGGGCTGGTGAGGACAAAAGTCACATTCAACGACCAAGAATTGTGAAAGGTTAGAGATGTGGAATCACCAGATGCTTCTGGAGAAGAGGGTTTCGTTGGAAAGGCACAGTAAGAAGTCTCACAACACCAGGTTAAAGTCCAACAGGTTTATTTGGTAGCACAAGCTTTCGGAGCGCTGCCCCTTCATCAGCTGTTGGACCTTAAACTGATGTTGTGAGACTTCTTACTGTCCCCACCCCAGTCCAACACCAGCATCTCCACATATTTGTTGGAAAGGATATTGGAAAATTCACCTTGGAGACACAGGGAGAAAGGATATTGCCAATGCTGGGGGGAGTTGGATTTTGAACTTTCAACTACAGACAGGATTCTCCGATCTCATCCGTTCCGTTCCTCTGCCAGCGAGAATGGAGAATTTGGCACTCAGTGGCACTGGAGAATCCCAGCCGCGGATGAGGGTGGAGGTTTTCAGCAGACATGTCTATGGAGAGAGCGAACTTACTTGTAAACATAGCATGGAGTTTCCAGTTGCGTTAAGAAGTTGAAGGGGGATATCTTTCTGCCATTCACTATATCAGTTGCCTTTTTTTCATTTGTTCATGGTATATGGGCATCATTGGCTGGGCCAGTATTTCCTTTTTTATTCATTTGTGGGACATGGGTGTCGCTGGCTGGCCAGCATTTATTGCCCATCCCCAGTTACCCTTGGAAGGCAGTTGAGAGTCAACCACATTGCTGTGGCTCTGGAGTCGCAAGTAGGCCAGACCGGGTAAGGACGGCAGATTTCCTTCCCTAAAGGGACATTAGTGAACCAGATGGGTTTGTCCAACAATCGACAATGGTTTCATGGTCATCAGTAGATTCTTAATTCCAGATATTTTTTATCGAATTCAAATTCCACCAACTGTCGTGGCGGGATTCAAAACCAGGTCCCCAGAACATTGGCTGAGTTTCGGGATTAATTTATTGCCCATCCCTAATTGTCTTGAACCAAATGGGTTGCTAGGCCATTTCAGAGGGCATTTTTAAGAGCCAACCACATTGCTGTGGCTCTGGAGTCACATGTAGGCCAGACCGGGTAAGGACAGCAGATTTCCTTCCCTCAAGGACTTCAGTGAACCAGATGGGTTTTTACGATAATGGCCAATTACTTCATGGTTGTGGTAATGTTTTGTTGGAGTTGATCTCAGTCGGTTTGTTACAGTAAAAGTCTTAAGAGGTGAAATTCTGTTAAGCAATGTGTCACCTAAGTCACGGGGAGTTCAAATCCCATTAAAAAAGTTATCCGTCTTCATGGAGATTGTAACGGTTTCTAAATTCAATATATTGTTGAGGAAAAGGACTGAACAGCAATTTGGAAAGAGAGGAGAATAGAAAGCAGTTTCCACTTAACAGCAACCTGACTTTGGAGGAGACTGATACAGAATTAACTGGAGGAGGTAGTCATGTACTACTTAGGTTTAATACAGTATGGAGAATAACTGGAAAGGATTAGCTTTAAAACTGCTTATTGGAACAATGGATACTTCTTAATCTGATTTAAATGAATTGAGAACCTCGTCATTCATACATTCTCATTTTATTTAACGATCAGGAACAGAGCTCTCTCCTGACTGGGGAAATGCAAATTGGAGGCAGCCAAGTGTTGGGCATGGAAACACAGTACTGCCTGGCTGGAAACTGTGGTCTAAATGATCCGAATGCACCTGTAATTCAATTAAAAGCATGCGGAATAGTTTGGCTTGGCTGCACAGTTTTCTAAAAGCACCCCAGGGCTGGAGAAGCTGCCCACTCTCTGAATTACACCATCACCTCCAAGTTCCTCTCCAAATTACACAAGATTCTGACTTGGACGTAGGTTGCCATTCCCTCATCGCTGCTATGTGAGGATCCTGGAACACCAGTTCAACAGCAGCGTGGGGGCACTTTCACCAGACAAATCATAGCAGCTCAAAAAACAGGACCACCAGGGCAACCATGCTGGAACGGCACGGTGGCACGGTGGTTAGCTCTGCTGCCCCACAGCACCAGGGACCTGGGTTCGATTCCTGGCGTTGGGTCACTGTCTAGGTGGAATCTGTACATTCTCCCCATGTCTGAGTGGGTTTCCTCCGGGTGCTCCGGTTTCCTCCCACACTCCAAAGATGTGCGGGTTAGGTTGATTGGCCATGCTAAATTGCCCCTTAGTGCCAGGGGGATTAGTAGGGTGAATGTGTGGGGTTACGGGGATAGGGATTGGGTGGGATTGTGGTCGGTGCAGGCTCGATGGGCTGAATGACCTCCTTCTGCACTGTAGGGATTCTATGATTCTATGAAATGTCTTCAGCCATTGCTAATATTTGTCAGAAGCCTGATCATTGAATGGCATTTCAATCAGGAGCCAGCGTTGCTGATACAATATTGAAATCAAAGTTAATTACCACTGACACAAGTGTAAAATTGCAGGCAGGCAGGTAATTGCATCAAACTATCCCTGACGACCTTTCAATGACAAATCAATGTGACTGGCAGCAGGAATTGCCAATTATCCCCATCTCCACTCTGTATGTCCAATCCACCACTCCATCCCGTACCCCCAGAAGCTGCAGCCAGCTGCTCAATACAATTGATCGAAAGCAGGTTGTGGGTATTGAGAGAATGAAGGTACAGCGGCGATATATTACCGCGGCAGCATTGCGTGTGACTCAGAGGGGAACTTGCTGCTGCTGGTGTTCCCGTGCATCTTCCATCCTTGTTCTTCTAGGTGGTAGAAGTTGAGGGTCTGGAAGGTGCTGTTGAAAGGAGCCTTGGTGAGATGCTGCAGGGCATCTTGTAGATGGCACACACTACCGTCACTGGTCACCATCTTCACCCGGCAGTAAGGATACTTCAGTTGCAATAGAATCACAGAATCCCTACAAGTGCTGAAAGAGGCCATTCGGCCCATCGAGTCTGCACCGACAACAATCCCACCCGGACCCTATCCCCGCAACCCCATCCATTTACCCTAGCTTGTCCCCCTGACGCTAAGGGGCAACTTAGCATGGCAAATCCAACTAACTCGCACATCTTTGGATTGTGGGAGGAAACCGGAGCACCCGGAGGAAACTCACGCAGACAGTGACCAGAGGTCAGAATTAAACACGGGTCCCTGGCGCTGTGAGGCAGCAGTGCTAACCACTGTGCCACCGTGCCGCCCGGGTCCCTGGCGCTGTGAGGCAGCAGTGCTAACCACTGTGCCACCGTGCCGCCCGGGTCCCTGGCGCTGTGAGGCAGCAGTGTTAACCACTGTGCCACCGTGCCGCCCGGGTCCCTGGTGCTGTGAGGCAGCAGTGTTAACCACTGTGCCACCGTGCCGCCCGGGTCCCTGGCGCTGTGAGGCAGCAGTGCTAACCACTGTGCCACCGTGCCGCCCGGGTCCCTGGCGCTGTGAGGCAGCAGTGCTAACCACTGTGCCACCGTGCCGCCCGGGTCCCTGGCGCTGTGAGGCAGCAGTGCTAACCACTGTGCCACCGTGCCGCCCGGGTCCCTGGCGCTGTGAGGCAGCAGTGTTAACCACTGTGCCACCGTGCTGCCCGGGTCCCTGGTGCTGTGAGGCAGCAGTGCTAACCACTGTGCCACCGTGCCGCCCGGGTCCCTGGCGCTGTGAGGCAGCAGTGTTAACCACTGTGCCACCGTGCCGCCCGGGTCCCTGGCGCTGTGAGGCAGCAGTGTTAACCACTGTGCCACCGTGCCGCCCGGGTCCCTGGTGCTGTGAGGCAGCAGTGTTAACCACTGTGCCACCGTGCCGCCCGGGTCCCTGGTGCTGTGAGGCAGCAGTGTTAACCACTGTGCCACCGTGCCGCCCGGGTCCCTGGTGCTGTGAGGCAGCAGTGTTAACCACTGTGCCACCGTGCCGCCCGGGTCCCTGGCGCTGTGAGGCAGCAGTGTTAACCACTGTGCCACCGTGCCGCCCGGGTCCCTGGCGCTGTGAGGCAGCAGTGCTAACCACTGTGCCACCGTGCCGCCCGGGTCCCTGGCGCTGTGAGGCAGCAGTGCTAACCACTGTGCCACCGTGCCGCCCGGGTCCCTGGCGCTGTGAGGCAGCAGTGTTAACCACTGTGCCACCGTGCTGCCCGGGTCCCTGGTGCTGTGAGGCAGCAGTGCTAACCACTGTGCCACCGTGCCGCCCGGGTCCCTGGCGCTGTGAGGCAGCAGTGTTAACCACTGTGCCACCGTGCCGCCCGGGTCCCTGGCGCTGTGAGGCAGCAGTGTTAACCACTGTGCCACCGTGCCGCCCGGGTCCCTGGTGCTGTGAGGCAGCAGTGTTAACCACTGTGCCACCGTGCCGCCCGGGTCCCTGGTGCTGTGAGGCAGCAGTGTTAACCACTGTGCCACCGTGCCGCCCGGGTCCCTGGTGCTGTGAGGCAGCAGTGTTAACCACTGTGCCACCGTGCCGCCCGGGTCCCTGGCGCTGTGAGGCAGCAGTGTTAACCACTGTGCCACCGTGCCGCCCGGGTCCCTGGTGCTGTGAGGCAGCAGTGCTAACCACTGTGCCACCGTGCCGCCCGGGTCCCTGGCGCTGTGAGGCAGCAGTGCTAACCACTGTGCCACCGTGCCGCCCGGGTCCCTGGCGCTGTGAGGCAGCAGTGCTAACCACTGTGCCACCGTGCCGCCCGGGTCCCTGGTGCTGTGAGGCAGCAGTGCTAACCACTGTGCCACCGTGCCGCCCGGGTCCCTGGCGCTGTGAGGCAGCAGTGTTAACCACTGTGCCACCGTGCTGCCCGGGTCCCTGGCGCTGTGAGGCAGCAGTGTTAACCACTGTGCCACCGTGCTGCCCGGGTCCCTGGCGCTGTGAGGCAGCAGTGTTAACCACTGTGCCACCGTGCTGCCCGGGTCCCTGGCGCTGTGAGGTAGTAGTGCTAACCACTGTGCCACCGTGCTGCCCGGGTCCCTGGCGCTGTGAGGCAGCAGTGTTAACCACTGTGCCACCGTGCCGCCTCTGAAGCATAAAATAACTAACTTCACAAAGTAAATGAAAGAGAAAGGTTTAATAAAGAAACTTCATTACACCGACACTTGGGCCAGTCCCTGGGCCACACAATCCTCATCTGCCTTCTATTTAAAGCGGGACAGCAGAACATCGCATCATCTTACCATTGGTTGCAGTATAACAGATTCCAATATTACCATTGGTTGCAGTATGCGTGCCAGTGGTGGAGGAAGTGAATATCAAAGGTGGTGAATGGGGAACTATTCAAGCTGGCTGCTTTACCCTAGATGATCTGAAGCTTTCTGAGTGTTACTGGAGCTGCACTCAGACAAGCTGAGAACCTGCTCTGGCAGCCGCAGTATTTATGTGGCTAGTCCAGTTCAATTTCTGGTCAATAATAACCCCCGGGATGTTGATAGTGGGGGATTCAGAGTTAGCAATGAATGGCAAAGAGAGATGGTTAGATTCTCTCCTGTTGGAGATGATCAATACCTGGCACTTGTGCAGTGAGACTGTTACTTGCCACTTATCAACCCGAGCCTGGAGGTTGTCCAGGTCTTGCTGCATGCGGGCATGGACAGCTTCAGAATCTGAGGAGTTGTGAATGCTGCTGAACATTTTACAACGGTGAACAAACTCCTGGTGTTATGATGGAGGGAAGGGCATTGATGAAGCAGCTGAAGATTGTTGGGTCTAGGACACTGCCCTGAGGAACTCCTGCAGGGATGTCTTGGGTCCAAGATGACTGACCCTCCACAACCACAACCATCTTCCTATGTACCAGGTATGATTCCAAACAGCGGAGAGTTTTCCCCCTGATCCCCATTGTCTTCTACTTTAGGAGGCTCCTTGATGCCACACTTGGTTAAAGGCTGCCTTGATGTCAAGGAGAGTCAGAGGCATCTTGTCTCTGGAGTTCAGCTCTTTTGTTCATGTTTGAACCAAGGCTGTAATGAGGTCAGGAGCTGAGTGACCCTGGCGAAACCCAAACTGGGCCTCACTGAGCAGGTTATCACTGAATAAGTGCTGCCTAACAGAACTCTCAATGATCATCACTTTATTGATGATTTAGAGTAAACTGCTGGGGTACATATATGCCGCTAAATCCCATCATTTATCATTGAGTTCGGCACGGTGACACAATGGTTAGCATTGCTGCCTCACAGCGCCAGGGACCCAGGTTCAACTCTGGCCTCGGGTCACTGTCTGTGTGGATTTTGCACATTCTCCCCGTGTCTGTGTGGGTTTCCTTCAGGTGCTCCAGTTTCCTCTCACAGTCCAAAGATGTGCAGGTTAGGTGGATTGGCCATTCTAAATTGCCTCTTAGTGTCAGAGGGACTAGCCAGGGTAAATGCATGGGGTTATGGGGATAGGGTCAGGAAGGGATTGTGGTCGGTGCAGATTCGATGGGCCGAATGACCTCCCTCTGTACTGTAGGATTCTATGATTCTATGATTTAGAATCTTCTTTAAGGTGATCAAAAGGTGGCACAGTGGTTAGCACTGCTGCCTCACAGTGCCAGGGACCTGAGTTCAATTCCAACTAGCCCCATTCTATTCCAACTAGCTTGGGGCACCAGGGACCCGGGTTCGATTCCCAGCTTGGGTCACTGTCTGTGTGGAGTCTGCACATTCTCCCCGTGTCTGCGTAGGTTTCCTCCAAGTGCTCCGGTTTCCTCCCACAGTCCTGGTGCATTGGCCACACTAAATTCTCCCTCAGTGTACCCTAACAGGCGCCAGAGTGCGGCGACTAGGGGATTTTCACAGTAACTTTATTGCAGTGTTAATGTAAGTGTACTTGTGACACAACAAATAAAGTTTAAAAGGTGGCAACTTGGGGGAAAGGAAATCACTGGGAATACTGAAATACTGCAGAAAGCCATAATATTGAAGGAAGTATCTCAATCCTCCAGTGGCTAAGATGTCTGACAGCAGTTGGATGTGCCATCTGACATTGACACCTCCTCAAGCTCTTGTGGTACCCTTTACAATGGGGTTAATCACGCTGCTGGTTAGAATACGATGTGTTGTGAGAATGACCAGAACTGGAGCAGATGGTGAGACCAACAGCCTCATCCCATTGGTGTAGACCAGAACATTTGAATTTGGCCAAGTTCCATCTCAGGAAAGCTGAGCTGGCCAACAGCAAGACACACAGCTGAGAGCACAGGCCCCACGGCACTGGGTGGGAAATCAGATATTTCAGTCAATTCCATTGAGTTTCTCATTCCAGGAGCCCTCACACTTTCGGTTTTTTTAATTTTCCCGAAGAACATGCATTTCTCTCAGGCTTTTGTGATGTTTTGAAGCGTCTAACAGCCGGTAAAAACATTGCAATTGTAGTCTTTCAAGTTTCACGGTAACTTCATTGCAGTGTTAATGTAAGCCTTCTTGTGACACTAATGAATAAACCTAAAACTTTAATGTAGCTAAGGACAGCAACCGATGGTTGACAACAAGGGTGGCACAGCGGTTAGCACTGCTGCCCCACAGCACCAGGGACCCGGGTTCGATTCCCGGCTCGGGTCACTGTCTGTGTGGAGTTTGCACGTTCTCCCCGTGTCTGCGTGGGTTTCTTCCGGGTGCTCCACTTTCCTCCTACAGTCCAAAGATGTGCGGGTTAGATGGATTGGCCATGCTAAAATTGCCCCTTAGTGTCAGGGGGATTGGCAGGGTAAATATGCAGGGTTACGGGAATGGGGCCTGGATGGGATTGCTGACAATGCAGACTCGATGGGCCAAACAGCCTCCTCCTGCGCTGTAGGGATTTTATGATTCTGTTCTAAGACGCGCTGGTCAGGTGGATTGGCCAGGTTAAATTGCCCCTTTGTGTCCCAAAATGTGTAGGTTAGTTGGGTTGGCTTGGGAGATATGCGGGGTTACGGGGATAGGGCAGGAGGGGAGGGCCTTGGTAAGATTCTCTGTCAGAGAGTCATTGCTGACTCGATGGGCTGAATGGCCTCACTTGCCCTGTAGGGATTCTTTGATTCTATGACACCAGGCTTGAATGTTCTACTTTTCTCCATAAGCAAGATAGGAGTTTGTAGTCAATAGGGCAGCTTCTCATTTACTGGACTAAGTAACGTGAGCTGGTTAGTTTTGTAGATATTAAGAACGTATAGAACATTCATTTTCGATTTGTTAATCTAACGTAAATTAATTGATTGCCTGTTTGTGAAAGAAAGTGATACACTGGCAATAAGGAATGGGAGCAATCTTTGTATTATTCAGGATTCTGACGTTAGCAGGTTCTGAGTATTTCTGAGTAAGTGCTGTTGAAGCTTTTTGTTTTGCACTTATCAGAGCAATGAATACCAAATATCAAAGGCAACAGTTTATATCGCATGAGAAGAAGGTGCTGAATGGTTGGCAAGTGAACTCTGATTCATAGTGGTGTTGCCATTCCAGGGCACAGTATTGTAGTCCCCAGCCATTGGCTGGTTCATTCCCCATGGCAACACCTTGACCACTCAGTTTTCCTGCCCAGTTTGAATTTAAACAAAAGCTTGGCAGTTAACTGTTCCCTGGTGCATTCCCTATGGCAATTAAGGAGAGGTGGTGTCATAATGGCATTGTCACTGGACTAGTAATCCAAAGACCCAGGGCAATGCTCTGTGGACTTGGTTCGAATCCCACCACGGCAGATGGTGGAATTTGAATTCAATAAAAATATGGAATTAAAAGTTTAATGGTGACCATGAAACCATTGTCGATTGCCATAAAAACCCATCTGGTTCACGAATGTCCTTTAGGGAAGGAAATCTGCCGTCCTTGCCTGGTCTGGCCTACATGTGACCCCAGAACCACAGCAATGTGGTTGACTCTTAATTGCCCCCCCTAGGCCAACTAAGGATGTCAATAAAAGCTGGCCTGGCCAGCAACCTCCACATCCCGTCAAACAAATATAAAAGATAAGTCTCTAACAATCAGAGTCGAGGTTCCACTCTCGTCTCATTCCCGTGAATGTGTCCTGGTGAGTGCAAAATAAAAAACTTTAACAGCATTATGTTTTCAGCAATATGCAAATTCTGTACGACCATGCAAAATTAAACAAAGTGCCTTTTTTAAAAGTTAGTTATTTCCAATGATCCCCCCCCCACCCCCCCTCCCCCCACTGCCACCTGCCCCACCTGGCCCCTCCGCCACCCCCCCCCCACCCCGCCCTCTGATCAGGAATTCCACCATAATGGCATTTAGTTGTTTGTTAGCACAGAACCAGAGCGTTGATTTTGATTTGATTTATTATTGTCACATGCACTGGGATACAGTGAAAAGTATTGGGCGGGATTTTACGGTGTCGATCGGGCGGGTTGTCGGGCCCTCGCCGCTCCGATTCCGTGGCAGGCGAGGTGGTAGAGTTCCGGCCATTGTTTCTTGCGCTACATAGACAAAGCATACTGTTCATAGAGTACATAGAGAAGGAAAGGAGAGAGTGCAGAATGTAGTGTTGCAGTTACAGGTAGTGTGTAGAGAAATCTCAGCTTAATATAAGGTAGGTCCATTCAGAAGTCTGACGGCAGCAGGGAAGAAGCTGTTCTTGAGTCGGTTGGTACGTGACCTCAGACTTTTGTATCTTTTTCCTGACAGAAGAAGGTGGAATAGAGAATGTCCGGGGTGCGTGAGGCCCTGGCTGCTTTGCCGAGGCAGCGGAAGTGTAGACAGAGTCAATAGATGGGAGGCTGGTTTGCGTGATGGATTGGGCTACATTCACAACTCCTTGTAGTTTCTTGCGGTCTTGGGCAGAGCAGGAGTCAGACCAAGCTGTGATACATCTGGAACGGATGCTTTGTATGGTGCATCTGGAACAGTTGGTGAGAGTCGTAGCGGACATGCCGAATTTCTTTACCCTCCTGAGAAAGTAAAAGCTTGAAGAAAAGAGATACTTTGTCAAAACTTTTCATCATGTACTCATCAGGAAAATGTCAGTGGAAACAATAACTTGTCAAATTTGTGAACTCAAACTTGCACATTGTCCCGATGGCTGCAAGGTTCGACACAATGTCTCTATTTTTCAGTAACGAAAGTGTTTTGTTAAGTGTTGGGTAAAATTGGACAGCAGCAGTGTTTGAATGTTTATGTAATATTAGACAGAGCGAGGGTGCAGACCTGACTGTATAATCTGCCTCACATCTTCCCACTGGATCGAATTTTATTTCCTCATCCAGAAAGATCACCAAGGAAGAAGCTGGAGGCAAATCAGACTCTGCGTCTCATTTAGAAATTCGCACACATATTCGACAGGCTTGAATAAATCTTATCTGATCGATTTGCATCACTCTGGTCGCACTTAATTCAATTGAATGGCCAAGGTTTTGGCCAGAATCTTTAAATTAGCTTCAAGATATAATTTGCCAGCACACAGTTCAATTAAGAATGTATTTCCTATATCTGTGAATGACTAAGGTTTTTAGTGTCCTCCAGTGGTGAAGGATTTCACTGAGTTTATATTTATGTAAATTTGAAGCAATGTTAATTAGCAGGGCATTGTAAACACACTGGGAGATTTCTGTAACAGTTCAGCAATTAGAGAGGCTCAGAATCTCTACCTACAACCTTTTACATTGGCAACTAGGTTGAGATCACACTGCCACAGATTGGGGTTAGTGTCACAAGTACACTTACATTAACACTGCAATGAAGTTACTGTGAAAATCCCCGAGTCATCAGACTCCGGCACCTGTTCGGGTACACTGAGGGAGAATTTAGCATGGCCAATCCACCTAACCAGCACGTCTTTCGGACTGTGGGAGGAAACCCACGCAGACATGGGGAGGTCGTGCAGACTCCGCACAGACAGTGACCCAAACCGGGAATCGAACCCGGGTCCCTGGTGTTGTGAGACAGCAGTGCTAACCACTGTGCCACCATGCAGCCCTTTGAGATATACCGCGGGTCGAACTTTGGTGTGACCATGTTTTAATTTATTTTATGGGATGTGGATGTCGCTGGCCAGGCCTAGCATTTATTGCCCATCCCAAGTTGTCCTTCAGAAACTGGTGGTGAGCTGCCTTCTTGAACCTGCAAACAGGCATTCTCCCCGTCATGTTGTCCACTGCATTCAAAACCTCCCCCGGCTTTTGTTTTATCAACAGTAGATTGGCCCCGACGGCAATGCTTGCCAGCTCAAAACACGAGACAGACTCGGGGTTGTGGAGCAGATCCAACATACTGCCTGAGTGCTTGGTGTGGTGAACCATAGATGGTTACCACTATGGGTACTTGTACATATGTTACTCTTGTTACTGTTGGGGTTAGGGTTTGGGTGTTCCACCTGTTATTATTGTTTATGTGGTACACTCCGTTCGGCTCCGCCTTCTTACAGGAGTATAAAGGTCACTGCTACTTCCTCGTAGTCTTTAGTCTGGGATAATATTGTTGAGTTGTGTGCTCCTATTTGTCGTGAATAAAAGCCTTTATTCCCAGGTACGTCCTAGCCTCCCGTGTGAATCAATCGCGCATCACTTTGCAAACCCACCCTTAGACCTCATGTGGAGTCCGACACCTGGTGCACAATGAGGTGTTCTCGGAGCGAGAGCGGAGTTACCGTCACATCCGTATAATCTCAGCGGGTCTGGCAGCATCTGTAAAAAGAGGAAAGAGCTGACGTTTCGAGTCCAGATGACCCTTTGTCAAAGCGTCAGCGTCAGCTTTGACAAAGGGTCTCTGGACTCGAAACATCAGCTCCTTTCTCTCCTTCCAGATGCTGCCAGACCCGCTGAGATTTTCCAGCGTTTTCTCTTTTGGTTTCAGATTCCAGCATCTGCAGTAATTTGTTTTTATCCAGTGTCACACCCGTACCCAGCACCGAGATTGTAGCCAGATTTCCAAACTTTGCTGCACCTGTAGTCACAGTTTTGAGAGTACCACGGCCTCAGAACCGAGAGGTTCCACACTTTCACCCAACAGATAAACAGATCGTTTAGAAATAAGCCTCAGAATAAAACACCCAACGGAATATGGACAGTCAACAGTAGGTGTTGGGCTATCTGCAGCATGAGTCATACTCAGGAGAAACAGCGGGATAAATTCACACCTTATATTTGAATTTCAGCAGTTTTTAACTGCAATCATCCCAGTTACTGAGGGATTCGGTAGATATACATTACCCAGTAAACTGAGGGCTGCAACTCGGAGACGAAAAGGTGTGGCAATGACAATTGTCCTGTCCTATAAATCCACATTGTTTAATGATTAACCTTTTCAAAGTATACAATCCCGCAATTATCCATCTCTGATCAGCCTCCGAGGGTTGAGGGATTCTGCAGTCTCGTCTGTGGTGGGACACCTTGTGAGCGAGAATTTGGTTTTCCAGACCAAACTCCATTCACTGACAGCGGGAAATCCCAGCCGTCGAACGGAAAATCTCGGCTCAGTGTCGCTGTGGTTCAGATGGTGACACTCTGATCCAAGGCTAACATAAGATATAGGAGCAGAATTAGGCCATTCGGCCCATCGAGTCCGCTCCCCATTTTCCTGCCTTCTCCCCATAACCCTTCAACCCCAATTAAAAATCTGTCTATCTCCTCCTTAAATGTACTCACTGTCCCAGCATCCACCGCACTTTGGGGTAGCGAATTCCACAGATTCACAACCCTTTGGGAGAAGTAGTTTCTCCTCAACTCTGTTTTAAATTTGCTGCCCCTTATCCTAAGACTATGACCTCTCGTCCTAGAATGTCCCACAAGAGGAAGCATCCGCTCCACGTCTACTTTATCCACACCTTTTATCATCTTGTCTACCTCAATTTGATCTCCCCTCATTCTTCTAAATTCCAGAGAGTATCGGTCTAAACTGTTCAATCTCTCTCCACACGACAAACCCCTCATCTCTGGAATCAATCGAGTGAACCTCCTCTGAACTGCCTCCAATGTCACTGCATCTTTCCTCAAATACGGAGACCAAAACTGTGCGCAATACTCCAGGTGCGGCCTCACCGATGCCTTGTATAGTTGCAACAATACTTCCTCACCTTTATATTCTATTACTTTAGCTATAAATGCCAACATTCCATTCGCTTTCTTTATTAACGGGGTTTGAGTTCAGGTCACTCCCAGTGCATGAACGTAAGTGCCAGTGGAATACTGAGGCAGTGCCGCACTGTCAGAGGGTCAGTACTGAGGGAGTGCCGCACTGTCAGAGGGTCAGTACTGAGGGAGTGCCGCACTGTCAGAGGGTCAGTACTGAGGGAGTGCCGCACTGTCAGAGGGTCAGTACTGAGGGAGTGCCGCACTGTCAGAGGGTCAGTACTGAGGGAGTGCCGTACTGTCAGAGGGTCAGTACTGAGGGAGTGCCGCACTGTCAGAGGGTCAGTACTGAGGGAGTGCTGCACTGTCAGAGGGTCAGTACTGAGGGAGTGCCGTACTGTCAGAGGGTCAGTACTGAGGGAGTGCCGCACTGTCAGAGGGTCAGTACTGAGGGAGTGCCGCACTGTCAGAGGGTCAGTACTGAGAGAGTGCCGCACTGTCAGAGGGTCAGTACTGAGGGAGTGCCGCACTGTCAGAGGGTCAGTACTGAGGGAGTGCCGCACTGTCAGAGGGTCAGTACTGAGGGAGTGCTGCACTGTCAGAGGGTCAGCACTGAGGGAGTGCCGCACTGTCAGAGGGTCAGTGCTGAGGGAGTGCTGCACTGTCAGAGGGTCAGTACTGAGGGAGTGCTGCACTGTCAGAGGGTCAGTACTGAGGGAGTGCCACACTGTCAGAGGGTCAGTACTGAGGGAGTGCCGCACTGTCAGAGGGTCAGTACTGAGGGAGTGCCGCACTGTCAGAGGGTCAGTACTGAGGGAGTGCCGCACTGTCAGAGGGTCAGTACTGAGGGAGTGTTGAAAGACGTGCTGGTTAGGGTGCATTGGCCATGCTAAATTCTCCCTCAGTGTACCCGAACAGGTGCCGGAGTGTGGCCACTAGGGGTTTTTCACAGTAACTTCACTGCAGTGTTAATGTAAGCCTACTTGTGACATTAATAAATAAACTTTGGCGAATCGCAAATATTACACCCTTGTTCAGGAAACCTTGTAAGGATCAGCCCCAACAATTACAGAGCAGTCAGTTTAATGGCAATGAGGGGGACACAGACTTGACGTGATTTGCAAAAGAAGCAAATGTGATGTAGAAACAAAGAAACATAGAAACTAGAAGCAGGAGGAGGCCATTCGGCCCGTCGAGCCTGCTCCACCATTCATTTTGATCATGGCTGATCATCAAATTCAATATCCTGATTCCCCCCTTCCCCCCATATCCCTCGATCCCTTTAGCCCCAAGAGCGATATCTAATTTCTTCTTGAAATCACACAACGTTTTGGCCTCAACTACATTCTGTGGTAGTGAATTCCACACATTCACCACCCTCTGGGTGAAGAAATTTCTCCTCACCTCAGTTCTAAAAGGTTTACCCCTTATCCTCAAACTATGACCCCTAGTTCTGGATTCCCCCACCATTGGGAACATTCTTTCTGAATCTACCCTGTCTAACCCTGTTAGAATTTTATAAATTTCAATGAGATCCCCTCTCACTCTTCTAAACTCCAGTGAATATAGTCCTAACCGACTTAGTCTCTCCTCATATGACAGACCTGCCATCCCAGGAATCAGCCTGGTAAACCTTCGCTGCACTCCCTCTATAGCAAGGACATCCTTCCTCAGATAAGGACACCAAAACTGCACACAATACTCCAGATGTGGCCTCATCAATGTCCTGTACAATTGCAGTAAAACATCCCTATCCCTATACTCAAATCCTCTCGCTATGAAGACCAACATCCCATTTGCCGCCTTTACTGCCTGCTGTACCTGTGACAAAGAACTTTTTCACACAGCGAGTGGTTGGGGTCTGGAATGTTCTGCCTGGGAGTGTGGGGGAGGCAGGTTCAATCGAGGCATTCAGGAGGGCGTTAGACGATTATTTGAATAGAAACAATGCGAAAGGGTACGGGGGAAAGGCAGAACGGCAATAAGATGCTCATTTGGAGAACCGGTGCAGACAGGATGGGCCGAATGACCTCCTTCTGCACTGTAACAATTCTGTGATTTTGTGAATTAGCAACAGTAAGTGCATCACAAAAAAGACTTCATCAGAGAGTCATCGAGGTTTACAGCATGGAAACAGGCCCTTCCGCCCAACTTATCCATGCCGCCCCTTTTTTTAACCCCTAATCTCGCCCCAATTGCCTGCATTTGGCCCATATCCTCTATACCCGTCTTATCCATGTAACTGTCTAAATGCTTTTTAAAAGACAAAATTGTACCCGCCTCTACTACTGCCTCTGGCAGCTTGTTCCAGACACTCACCACCCTCTGAGTGAAAAAATTGCCCCTCTGGACACTTTTGTATCTCTCCCCTCTCACCTAACCTATGTCCTGTAGTTTTAGACTCCCCTACCTTTGGGAAAAGATATTGATTATCTGGCTGATCTATGCCCCTCATTATTTTATAGACCTCTATAAGGTCACCCCTCAGCCTCCTACGTCCCAGTCTATCCAGCCTCTCCTTATAACTCAAACCATCAAGTCCCGGTAGAATCCTAGTAAATATTTTCTGGACTCTTTCTAGTTTAATAATATCCTTTCTATAATCGGGTGTCATAGGATATAAAGTTCAATGAGACATCCAGTGGTTGTGAAAGATCATAGAATCATAGAAACCCTACTGTGCAGAAGGAGGCCATTTGGCCCATCGAGTCTGCACCGACCACAATCCCACCCAGGCCCTACCCCCATATCCCTACATATTTACCCACTAATCCCTCTAACCTACACATCTCAGGACACTAAGGGGCAATTTTAGCATGGCCAATCAACCTAACCCGCACATTTTTTGGACTATGCTATGCTATGTAAATGCAATTCTATCTTTGTTCATCGTGAGATGAGAAATTATTGGACCTTTATTTTCTTGTTGCCATTGGTTATTGTGGTCTTGACAAGATCCAATGAGGTTTAAGCTGGATGAGAATGGCTTGGTGTGATTGGCCTCTTGTGTTCCCCACTAGAACACCATGATTGTTATCACTTAATGGATATTGAAGGGCCGAATGGCCTACTCCTGCTGCTATTTCCTATGTCTCTATGACGATTATCATTATAGACAATAATCATTCTCCATGAAACATTGCTCTTAGTTTGTTGGGAGCATGATCAGCAACAACTTGCTTTTATATAGCACCTTCATCCCAAGGCGTTTCACTGGTGCATCATCAAAGAAACCAGGCAGTGTGAAAGAGCAGAAGATATTGGGCCAGGTCAGCAAAAGATTGATCCAAAAGAAAGGCAGAAAGGGGTGGCACGGTGGCACAGTGGGTTAGCACTGCTGCCTCACAGCGCCAGGGACCCGGGTTCGATTCCTGGCTCGGGTCACTGTCTGTGTGGAGTTTTCACATTCTCCCCGTGTCTGCGTGGGTTTCTTCCCACAGCCCAAAGATGTGCAGGTTAGGTGGATTGGCCATGCTAAATTGCCCCTGAGTGTCATGGGAACTAGCTAGGGTAATGGGGATAGGACCTGGGTGGGATTGTGGTTGGTGCAGACTCAATGGGCCGAATGGCCCCCTTCTGTACTATAGGAGTTCTATGAATAGTTTTAAGAAGTAGAGAGGTGGTGAGTTTCATGGAAGTAATTCTGGGATGGCAGGAACATGTGGCTGGAAGCTGAGTGAAGGTTTTAATAGGACGGTTATATATATTTTAAAAAGGGTTGCAGGTTGCTTTAAGAGTTAGTCACATGATCTGATGGCGATGTTGTTAGGGTGTTGCCACAGGCTGTTGTTTTACTTTCAGTCTGTACTAGTATAGGCACGCGCTCCTGGAATAAATGCTGTCAGTTTGAATCTATGCGTGCAGACCACAATTCTTTATTTTTTTGTTTAAAACCCACAAACCCGAACATAGTTAGGACATCGCGGATGGCAAGTTGATCAAGTCTGCTTGAGCCTCGGACTGTGGCTCCTCAACGCAGCTGACAATGTTTAAACTGCATGGCGAACTGAAACAACGCAATTTTCTCCCTTTGAAAGCTTGGCGTGTGCAGGGCAAAGGAACCGCATGCAGGCCACACAGGTTGTACAAGAGCAGTTAAGAAGTAACAGGATTAATGAGCCAAAGAATCTTTCATTATTTCATCACTTCTTAAATTCTTAATCCAGATTTAATGAATGGATTACTCGGTCGCTCTTTAGAGAGATGTGAATTGGTGATTAGCTTTTGGAGGATTATTACTGGAACAGCGCATGGGCTAGATATCCGCATTTATGACGGGAACAAAGTGGCTAATCCAGCTGCCTCTCAATATTCTGTATTATTTCAAAAGGTTTGCATTAAGTTCCAGTGTCTGATCTTCACACACTCACTCTCCTGCCTGCCTGAGCTTTTATTTTCTGTTTAATCCTCTCCTCACACAGTGATATTCGCTACTGTACCATCTTTCATTTGGTTCATTAAAGTTTAAGTACTTATGGATAAAAAACTGCCTTGTGATGTAACTGCATAAAAATGGAGATATCAAATCTCCTAACATTCGTGGACCCCAATGATGCGTCTATCACTGAAAATATAGCTTCCTGATGGTGGGGAAACTCTTCCCTAATTGCAAAGGTGGTAATAGGGCCTCACGGTGGCACAGTGGTTAGCACTGCTGCCTCACAGCGCTAGGGACCCGGGTTCAATTCCCGGCTTGGATCACTGTCTGTGCAGAGTCTGCATGTTCTCCCCGTGTCTGCGTGGGTTTCCTCCCGGTGTTCCAGTTTCCTCCCACACTTTAAAGACGTGCTGGTTAGGTGGATTGGCTATGCTAAGTTGCCCCTTAGTGTCAGGGACCCTAGTTCGATTCCTGGCTCGGGTCACTCTCTGTGCGGTCTCTGCACATTCTCCCCGTGTCTGCGTGGGTTTCCTCCGGGTGCTCCGGTTTCCTCCCACAGTCCAAAGATGTGCAGGTTAACCCAACATCTGGAACAAAGCTTGGGGAAGAGGAACCTGTAATATCTCATTGTCTAAGTTTCCAGTTCTCCCTCAGCAGCCTGCGGGCTGGTTTTACGAAACACGGTTTCAGCCGCATTTCATTGTTCGGAAACAGATAGAAATAATCCTGAGTAAAAATAACAGCAGAAAACTGCCAATTATAGAATCCCTACAGTGCAAAAGGAGACCATTGGGCCCATCGAGTCTGCACCAACCACTATCCCACTTAGACCCTATCCCCGTAACCCCACATATTTACCCTAGCTAGTCCCCCTGACTCTAAGGGGCAATTTAGCATGGCCAATCAACCTAACCTGCACACCTTTCAGACTGTGGGAGGAAACCGGAGCACCCAGAGGAAACCTATGCAGACACGGGGAGAACGCGCAGACTCCACACAGACAGTGACTCAAGCCAGGAATCGAAACTGGGTCCCTGGCGCTGTGAGGCAGCAGTGCTAACCATTGTGCCACCGTGACGCCCTATCACCACCTTTGCAATTAGGGGAGAGTTTCCCCACCATCAGGAAGCTATATTTTCAGTGATGGATGCATCATTGGGATCCATGCATGTCAGGAGATTTGATATCTCCATTTTTACGCAGTGACATCACAAGGCAGTTTTCTATCTGGACACCGTCAAATATCTGTTCTGTTCTGTAGCCAACAGATGTCTAAAACTCTCTCCTGTTAAGAATTTCATGTGCAGCGAGGAAACCTTCTGCAATATTTTCACATATTTGGAGCCAGTGGCACAGTGGCATTGTCACTGGACTATTAATCCAGAGACCCAAGACCCTGAGGACCCGGATTTGAATCCCACCACGGCAGATGGTGAAATTTGAAGTCAATAAATATCTGGAATTAAGAATCTACTGATGACCATGAAACCATTGTCGAAAAAACCCATCTGGGTCACTAATGTCCCTCTCAGGAAGGAAATCTGCCGTCCTTACCCGGTCTGACCTACATGTGACTCCAGAGCCACAGCAATGTGGTTGACTCTTAACTGCCCTCTGAATTGGAGGGTAGTTTGAGATGGACAATAAATGCTGGCCAGCCAACGAGGTCTACATCCTGTAAAAACAAATTTTAAAAAATATTCTTACAACCTCACAACCTCCTCCACGATCATCCTCAACACCGGTGCCCCACAAGGCTGTGTTCTCAGCCCCCTGCTATACTCCTTATTCACCTATGACTGTGCGGCCAAATTCCCTTCCAACTCGATATTCAAGTTTGCTGACGACACCACCGTAGTGGGTTGGATCTCAAACAATGATGAGACAGAGTACAGGAATGAGATAGAGAATCTGGTGAACTGGTGCGGCAACAATAATCTCTCCCTCAATGTCAGTAAAGCAAAGGAGATGGTCATCATCTTCAGGAAGCGTAGTGGATACATGCCACTGTCTACATCGTAAGAAGTCTAACAACACCAGGTTAAAGTCCAACAGGTTTATTTGGTAGCAAAAGCCACTAGCATTCGGAGCGCTGCTCTTTCGTCAGGTAAGTGGGAGTTCTGTTCACAAGCAAGGCATACAAAGACACAAACTCAATTTACAAAATAATGGTTGGAATGTGAGTCTTTACAGGTCATCAAGTCTTAAAGGTACAGACAATGTGAGTGAAGAGAGTGTTAAGCACAGGTTAAAGAGATGTGTATTGTCTCCAGCCAGGACAGTTAGTGAGATTTTGCAAGCCCAGGCAAGTCGTGGAAGTTACAGATAGTGTGACATGAACCCAAGATCCCGGTTGAGGCCATCCTCATGTGTGCGGGACTTGGCTATCAGTCTCTGCTCAGCGACTCTGCGCTGTCGTGTGTCGTGAAGGCCGCCTTGGAGAATGCTTACCCGAAGATCAGAGGCCGAATGCCCATGACCGCTGAAGTGTTCCCCAACAGGAAGATGAGTCGAGCACCATATCCTGTTCTTATGAGGGCATCTTTCAGGGTCTGGAGGTGTCTGTTGCGATCCTCCTCATCCGAGCAGATCCTGTGTATTTGGAGGGCTTGTCCGTAGGGGATGGCTTCTTTAACATGTTTAGGGTGGAAGCTGGAGAAGTGGAGCATCGTGAGGTTATCCGTGGGCTTGCGGTACAGAAAAGTGCTGAGGTGACCGTCCTTAATGGAGATGCAACAGACACCTCCAGACGCTGAAAGATGCCCTCATAAGAACAGGATATGGCGCTCGACTCATCGATCGACAGTTCCGACGTGCCACAGCGAAAAACCACACCGACCTCCTCAGAAGACAAACACGGGACACGGTGGACAGAGTACCCTTCGTCGTCCAGTACTTCCCCGGAGCGGAGAAGCTACGGCATCTCCTCCGGAGCCTTCAACATGTCATTGATGAAGACGAACATCTCGCCAAGGCCATCCCCACACCCCCACTTCTTGCCTTCAAACAACCGCACAACTCAAACAGACCATTGTCTGCAGCAAACTACCCAGCCTTCAGGAGAACAGTGACCACGACACCACACAACCCTGCCACAGCAACCTCTGCAAGACGTGCCGGATCATCGACACGGATGCCATCATCTCACGTGAGAACACCATCCACCAGGTACACGGTACATACTCTTGCAACTCGGCCAACGTTGTCTACCTGATACGCTGCAAGAAAGGATGTCCCGAGGCATGGTACATTGGGGAGACCATGCAGACACTATGACAACGGATGAATGAACACCGCTCGACAATCACCAGGCAGGAGTGTTCTCTTCCTGTTGGGGAGCACTTCAGCGGTCATGGGCATTCAGCCTCTGATCTTCGGGTAAGCGTTCTCCAAGGCGGCCTTCACAACACACGACAACGCAGAGTCGCTGAGCAGAAACTGATAGCCAAGTTCCGCACACATGAGGACGGCCTCAACCGGGATCTTGGGTTCATGTCACACTATCTGTAACCCCCACGACTTGCCTGGGCTTGCAAAATCTCACTAACTGTCCTGTCTGGAACAATACACATCTCTTTAACCTGTGCTTAACACTCTGTCCGTTCACATTGTCTGTACCTTTAAGACGTGATTACCTGTAAAGACTCGCATTCCAACCATTATTTTGTAAATTGAGTTTGTGTCTTTATATGCCCTGTTTGCGAACAGAACTCCCACTCACCTGACAAAGGAGCAGTGCTCCGAAAGCGAGTGGCTTTTGCTACCAAATGAACCTGTTGGACTTTAACCTGGTGTTGTGAGACTTCTTACTGTGTTTACCCCAGTCCAACGCCGGCATCTCCACATCCTGTCGACATCAACAGGGATGAAGGGGGAATGGTCAAGTGTTTCAAGTTTCTGTGTGTCCAGATCACCAATATGTGTCCTGGTCCCTCCATGCCGACACTATAGTTAAGAAAGCCCCACCAACGCCTCTACTTTCTCAGAAGACTAAGGAAATTTGGCATGTCAGCTACGACTCTCACCAACTTTTACAGATGCACCATAGAAAGCATTCTTTCTGGTTGTATCACAGCTTGGTATGGCTCCTGCTCTGCCCAAGACCGCAAGAAACTACAAAAGGTCATGAATGTAGCCCAATCCACCACGCAAACCAGCCTCCCATCCATTGACTCTGTCTGCACTTCCCGCTGCCTTGGAAATGCAGCCAGCATAATCAAGGACCCCATGCACCCCGGACATTCCCTCTTCCACCTTCTTCCATTGGGGTAAGATACAAAAGTCTGAGATCACACACTAACCGACTCAAGAACAGTTTCTTCCCTGCTGCCATCAGACTTTTGAATGTAACCTTATATTAAATTGGTCTTTCTATGACCATAACACTATATTCTGCACCCTCTCCTTTCCTTCTCCCCTAGATACTCTATGAATGGTATGCTTTGTTTAAAATGTAGTTATTAGTGTCACAGATAGGCCTACATTAACACTGCAATCAAGTTACTGTGAAAATCTCCTAGTCGCCACACTCCAGCACCTGTTCGGATACACTGAGGGAGAATTTAGCATGTGGGAGGAAATCGGAGCACCCGGAGGAAACCCACGCAGACACAGGGAGAATGTGCAGACTCCGCACAGACAGTGACCCATGCCGGGAATCGAACCCAGGTCCCTGGCGCTGTGAGACAGCAGTGCTAACCACTGTGCCACCCAGTACATAGATTAGTGTAACTGCAATATTTAATACGATAGTAATTCATCCTGAATTGTTTCTACAGTAGGATGGGCTTTCCTTTGCTTTCCACACACACTCCTTTTTTTATCCTTTCATTTGAGTGCGGCCAGCATTTTCTGCCCGTCCCTAATTGCCGTTGCACTGGGAGGCTTGCCAGGTCATTTCAGAATCACATGCAGGTGGGCACGCCAGCTCAGGGGCATGGGCAAACCAACTGGGCATTTCAGGCAATCAGTTACAGATTTATTAATTAAATTCAGATGTGATGTCCAATTTTCTACACGGGATTTGAACCCATTAACCAGAACCTTTGGATTACTAGTCCAGTCACATTATCGCTACGCCAGTATCTCCCTGTTCCCGTGTGCTGATTTTCATCGAATCATAGACTTCCACAATGCAGAAGGAAGATATTCAGACCATCGAGTCTACACCGTCTGATCGTACCCAGCCCCTGTCCCCATAACCCCAAGTATTTACCCCGCTAAACCCCCCCCCCCGACACATATTGGGACATGAAGGGGCAAATAGCAGGGCCAATCCATCTAACCCACACATCTTTGGAGTGTGGGAAGAAACCCGGAGGAAACCCACGCAGACACGGGGAGAACGTGCAAACTCCACACAGACAGTGACCCAAGCCGGGAATCGAACCTGAGTCCCTGGCGCTGTGAGGCAGCAGTGCTAACCACTGTGCCACCGTGTCGCATTTTAGTTTCCTTCTCTCCCATCCTAGATGTGTTCATTATGTCTCTGGAAATGCCAGATGCCCTCACCCGTGTTTCTATTATTTATGCCTGAATTTGGGTAGCGAGTTTCAGCTGGGTAAACCACTGCAGCAAACATTCCCGTGTGTCTGAGACAAGCGCAATTTCAGCGGGAAGCTATGGATGCTGATCAGGGGGCAGGAATTTGATTCAAAGGCATGAAGGCCAATGAAAGCCCTTTAAAGCCAGCCCCAGGAGGCCTCGTGGCGCAGTGGGTAGCGCCCCTGCCGCTGAACCAGAAGATCCAGATTCGAGTCTGACGCCAGGATGTTCTGGCAATGGAAGGAGCGTTCAACATGGTTCAATGGACTGATAATCCGCTCGGGAATCCTTCCACCACTTCCCCAACTATTCCCCAAAGTACAGATGTGGAGATAAGAGAGAGAGAAAGATCGCCAGCCCAGATTCGATCAGCTCACTGAGCACAAATTGGATCTGGAACCTTCCTCTGTACCAGTCAGCTACTTTTGAACAGTACAGCACAGGAAACAGGCCCTTCGGCCCTCCAAGCCTGTGCCGCTCCTTGGTCCAACTAGACCAATCGTTTGTATCCCTCCATTCCCAGGCTGCTCATGTGACTATCCAGGTAAGTCTTAAACGATGTCAGCGTGTCTGCCTCCACCACCCTACTTGGCAGCGCATTCCAGGCCCCCACCACCCTCTGTGTAAAAAACATCCCTCTGATTTCTGAGTTATACTTCGCCCCTCTCACCTTGAGCCCGTGACCCCTCGCGATCGTCACTTCTGATCTGGGAAAAAGCTTCCCACTGTTCACCCTATCTATCCCCTTCATAATCTTGTACACCTCTATTAGATCTCCCCTCATTCTCCGTCTTTCCAGGGAGAACAACCCCAGTTTACCCAATCTCTCCTCATAGCTAAGACCCTCCATACCAGGCAACATCCTGGTAAACCTTCTCTGCACTCTCTCCAATGCCTCCACGTCCTTCTGGTAGTGCGGCGACCAGAACTGGACGCAGTACTCCAAATGTGGCCTAACCAGCGTTCTATACAGCTGCATCATCAGACTCCAGCTTTTATACTCTATACCCCGTCCTATAAAGGCAAGCATACCATATGCCTTCTTCACCACCTTCTCCACCTTTGTTGCCACCTTCAAGGATTTGTGGACTTGCACACCTAGGTCCCTCTGTGTTTCTATACTCCTGATGACTCTGCCATTTATTGTATAACTCCTCCCGACATTAGTTCTTCCAAAATGCATCACTTCGCATTTATCCCGATTAAACTCCATCTGCCACCTCTCCGCCCAATTTTCCAGCCTATCTATATCCTGCTGTATTGCCCGACAATGCTCTTCGCTATCCGCAAGTCCAGCCATCTTCGTGTCATCCGCAAACTTGCTGATTACACCAGTTACACCTTCTTCCAAATCATTTATATATATCACAAATAGCAGAGGTCCCAGTACAGAGCCCTGCGGAACACCACTGGTCACAGACCTCCAGCCGGAAAAAGACCCTTCGACCACTACCCTCTGTCTCCTATGGCCAAGCCAGTTCTCCACCCATCTAGCCACTTCTCCTTGTATCCTATGAGCCTTAACCTTCTTAACCAACCTGCCATGTGGGACTTTGTCAAATGCCTTACTGAAATCCATATAGACGACATCCACGGCCCTTCCTTCATCAACCGTTTTTGTCACTTCCTCAAAAAACTCCACCAAAACTCCACCAAAACACTCCACCAAAAACTCCACTCTCTGCAGACAATTCCTGAGGGACTGGGGGAGCTCCCTGGGTTCTTCTGCTGTTCAACAAAGAACTGAGAATCATTAGTTCTTGTTTTGAATGCATGTGTTCCAAAGTGATGCTCAAACAAGCGGCAAGTGAGGGTCAAACCCACTGCAGCTTTCAATTTCAAATTAAATTCAAAAATACTGACCCAAGTGAGTTCACCACAGGATAAACCACCTGGACTGCGTCTCCAAAGACTTGTTCTAAAAAGAAGCACTCTGATCATTGTTTAGAAATTGATGAGTTTACAACAGCAAACACATTCCCATTTCTGCAGTAATAACCTTACTCATGATTTTCCTTTGTTAAGCTAATATTGGGCCTTATTACAGCTGGGAAAATGGGAATTTCACTGTTTTACCAATGGCTTCCAAAGTGACAACTGCTCTCATCATCTTCCTGCTTTGATTCTCCTTCTGCCAGAAGCGCGGCGACACGGTGGTCAGGACTGCTGCCTCACAGCACCAGGGACCAGGGTTCGATGCCAGCCCTGGGTCACTGTCTGTGCGGAGTCTGCACATTCTCCCCGTGTCTGCGTGGGTTTCCACCGGATGCTCCGGTTTCCTCCCACACTCCAAAGATGTGCAAGTTAGGTTGATTAGCCATGGTAAATGTGTGGGCTTATGGGGATAGGACAGAGGGGAGAGCCTGAGTGGAATGTCCTTTTGGAGAGTCAGTGCAGACTTAAAGTTTATTTATTAGTGTCACAAGTAGGCTTACATTGACAATACAATGAAGTTACTGTGAAAATCCCCTGGTCGCCACACTCCGGCGCCTGTTCGGGTACACTGAGGGAGAATTTAGCACGGCCAATGCACCCTAACCAGCACATCTTTCAGATTATGGGAGGAAACTGGAGCACCCGGAGGAAACCCACGCAGACACGGGGAGAATGTGCAAACTCCACACAGAGAGTGACCCAAGCCGGGAATCGAACCCAGGTCCCTGGTGTTGTGAGGCAGCAGTGCTAACCACTGTGCCACCGTGCCGGCCCAGGGTTCTGAGAGGAAGCTGCCTCATTGGTCCCTTCTCCCACCGTGCCCTTTGATAGCCCAGCTCTCTGCCTGAATGAATGACGCTGGGTGTCTCTGGATGCGATTCATTCCACAGTCACTGCTCTCTGCAAAACATAATCCAGATTGTTCAACAGTAAATTACCGACAATTTCCTAACGCAATGTCTCACTGCTGTCAGTGGTAACACAGCGAAGATGGGAGAGAAGGGGGGGGGTGGGGGAGGGGTGGGTTCCTGGGCATGGGTTTCCTCCGGGTGCTCCAGTTTCTCCCACAGTCCTGAAAGACCATGCTGGTTAGGGTGCATTGAACATGCTAAATTCTCCCTCAGTGTACCCGAACAGGCGCCGGAGAGTGGCGACTGGGAGATTTTCACAGTAACTTCATTGCAGTGTTAATGCAAGCCTACTTGTGACTAATAAATTAACTTTTAACTTTAACTTTAACGTTATTAATGTGGAGACTGATATCTTGTCCATCTGTTGCCCAAACTTGTCCAACATGTGGTCGCCACACTATCGGAAGGATGTGATTGCACTGGAGGGGGTGCAGAGGAGATTCACCAGGGACGCTGCCTGGGACGGAACATTTAAATTCTAAAGAGAGGTTGGGTAGGCTTTCATTGGAGCAGAGAAGACTGAGGGGCGACCTGATCGAGGTGTTCAAGATTATGAGGGACACGGACAGGGTGGATAGGGAGCAGCTGCTCCCCTTAACAAAGAACAAAGAAAATTACAGCACAGGAACAGGCCCTTCGGCCCTCCAAGCCTGCACCGACCATGCTGCCCGACTGAACTAAAACCCCCGACCCTTCCGGGGACCATATCCCTCTATTCCCATCCTATTCATGTATTTGTCAAGACACCCCTTAAAAGTCACTACCGTATCTGCTTCCACTACCTTCCCCGGCAACAAGTTCCAGGCACCCACCACCCTCTGTGTAAAACATCTGCCTCGTACAACTCCTTTAAACCTTGCCCCTCGCACCTTAAACCTGTGCCCCCTAGTAATTGGCTCTTCCACCCTGGGAAAAAGCTTCTGACTGTCCACTCTGTCCATGCCTCTCATAGTTGAAGGGTTAGTTACGAAGGGACACAAGTTAAAAGTGAGGGGTGGGAGGTTTGGGGGGATTTGAGGAAAAACTTTTTTACCCAAAAAACTTTTTGACGGTCTGGAATGCGCTGCCTGGGAGGGTGGTGGAGGCGGGATGCCTCACATCCTTTTAAAAGTACCTGGATGTGTACTTGGCACATCTTAACATTCAGGGCTATGGGCCAAGTGCTGGCAGGTGAGTGCCAGGGTCCGGCTTTGCAACCTTGGATAGAACAGCAAGGAAGAATAAAAGGAAGAAGATCCCCAAGAATTTTCAACTCTGTGAAGTGAAACCACTTTATTTTTTATTTATTCATGCGGGGACTGCATGGGATGTGGGCATCACTGGCTGGCATTTATTGCCCATCCCTGAGGGCATTTAAGAGTCAACCACATTGCTGTGTCTGGAGTCACAAGTAGGCCAGGCCGGGTAAGGACGGCAGATTTCCCTCCCTCAAGGACATTAATGAACCAGGTGGGTTTTTCCGACAATCGACAATGGTTTTATGGTCATCAGTAGATTCTTAATTCCAGATTTTTATTGAATTCAAATTTCACCATCTGCCGTGGCGGGATTCGAACCCAGGTCCCCAGAACATTACCCTGGATCTCTGGATTACTAGTCCAATAACAATACCACTACGGCACTAGAGTTCATTATTTTGAGTCGATTGTTAAAGATGAGATCGCAGAGTACTTGGAAGTGCATGATAAAGTAGGACTGAATCAACACGGCTTTGTCAAGGGGAGGTCATGTCTGACAAATCTGTTAGAGTTCTTTGAGGAGGTAACAAGAAAGTTAGGTAAAGGAGAACCAGTGGAAGTGATTTATTTAGATTTCCAGAAGGCCTTTGACAAGGTGCCGCATAGGAGACTGTTAAATAAGTTAAGAGCCCATGGTGTTAAGGGTAAAATCTTGGCATGGATAGAGGATTGGCTGACTGGCAGAAGGCAGAGAATGGGGATAGAGGGGTCTTTTTCAGGATGGCAGCCGGTGACTAGTGGTGTACCTCAGGGGTCAGTGCTGGGACAACAACTTTTCACACTATACATTAACGATTTGGAGAAAGGAACTGAAGGCACTGTTGCTAAGTTTGCAGATGATACAAAGATATGTAGAGGGACAGGTAGTATTGAGGAAGCAGGGAGGCTGCAGAAGGACTTGGACAGGTTAGGAGAGTGGGCAAAGAAGTGGCAGATGGAATACAATGTGGAAAAGTGTGAGGTTATGCACTTTGGAAGGAGGAATGGAGGCATAGACTATTTTCTAAATGGGGAAATGCTTAGGGAATCAGAAACACAAAGGGACTTGGGAGTCATTGTTCAAGATTCTCTTAAGGTTAACGTGCAGGTTCAGTCGGCAGTTAGGAAGGCAAATGGAATGTTAGCATTCATGTTGAGAGGGCTAGAATACAAGAGCAGGGATGTACTTCTGAGGCGGTATAAGGCTCTGGTCAGACCCCATTTGGAGTATTGTGAGCAGTTTTGGGCCCCGTATCTAAGGAAGGATGTGCTGGCCTTGGGAAGGGTCCAGAGGAGGTTCACAAGAATGATCCCTGGAATGAAGAGCTTGTCGTATGAGGAACAGTTGGGGACTCTGGGTCTGTACTGATTGGAGTTTAGAAGGATGAGGGGGGGATCTGATTGAAACTTACAGGATACTGTGAGGCCTGGATAGAGTGGATGTGGAGAAGATGTCTCTACAAGGAAAAACTAGAACCAGAGGGCACAACCTCAGGCTGAAGGAACGATCCTTTAAAACAGAGATGAAGAGGAATTTCTTCAGCCAGAGAGTAGTGAATCTGTGGAACTCTTTGCCGCAGAAGGCTGTGGAGGCCAGGTCATTGAGTGTCTTTAAGACAGAGATAGATAGGTTCTTGATTAATAAGGAGATCAGGGGTTATGGGGAAAAGGCAGGAGAATGGGGATGAGAAAAATATCAGCCATGATCGAATGGTGGAGCAGACTCGATGGGCCGAGTGGCCTCATTCTGTTCCTATGTCTTATAGTTTTATGGTACTGCCTCCCCTTGATAAAGTTGCAATGTACACACTGCCTTAAGAAGGATCCGAGGGCAAACAACAAAGGGGCAAGCCTTAATTTATCTTTTCTTATGCATTTCAAGTAAGTATTAAATATAGATGAAACACAATAAGAAGTCTCACAACACCAGGGCCCACTCACCTGATGAAGGGGCAGCACTCCGAAAGCTCGTGATTCCAAGTAAACCTGTTGGACTTTAACCTGGTGTTGCGAGACTCCTTACTGTGCTTACCCCAGTCCAACACCAGCATCTCCACTCTCCACATCTCAAGTACACAAGTCAAGTGGCCACTTTTTGGTGTTTCCTGAGTATAGCAGTAGATGTGTGTGCAGTGTGGCCTGGTAGATTATTACACTGACATTCAGACTCAGCCATTGGCACCTCCACACCTGTAGTGTTGTTTGCTGTTATTACATTTTCTGAGTTTAGTCATACATCTGTCAAGTTAATGTTGAATCGGAAGACGGGGGACCCAAAGGCATCAAATCTCCTCTCATTTCATCAAATCCAAGTGCTTCAAGTTGCTCTGTGGGACAGAAATGAGATGATCACCTGGAGTGTTGTTGAGTGGAAAGTCAAGCTTCCTCCACGATTACAGTGTTAAAACACAAGCACTGACAGGGGCTGCTGATGACAGAGTGACTTTAATTCATCAAATTCCCTTTAATCCAGCACTGGAGAAAAACAATCTGTAAATATTTGTGTTTGCTTGTTGTCTAAAATAATCCGCTGTCTGCAGCCTGTATAAACTCAACTGGTAAAAAACAAATGTATGCGATTTTGAGGACTTTTTTATTCATTCATAGGGTATGGGCAGCATTTATTGCCCATCCCTAATTGCCCTTGAGGACAGTAAGAAGTCTCACAACACCAGGTGAAAGTCCAACAGGTTTAATTGGTAGCACGAGCTTTCGGAGCGCTGCTCCTTCATCTGTGTCTATATGTGCCCTGTTGGTGAATCAAACCCTGCGCTCTGAAAGCTCGTGCTACAAATAAACCTTATAAACCTACCCCAGTCCAACGCCGGCATCTCCACATCATGCCCTTGAGAAGGTGGTGGTGAGCTAACCTCCTGATACAACTGAATGGCTGGCTAGATCATCTCAGAGGGCAGTTGAGAGTTAACCACATTGCTGTGGCTCTGGAGTCACATGTAGGCCAGACCAGGTAAAGACAGCAGATTTCCTTCCCGAAAGGACATTAGTGAACCAGACAATTGACGATGATTTCATGGTCTTCAGTAGCGTGAGACCCCGTCGGAATGAAGGGGGGGGCAAGCAGGGCCCCCCAGGGGGTCGGACGGCGGGGAGGGTGGTGCCCGCTGGGCATGGGCACCCTGGCACTGCCCAAGGGGCAAAGTGCCCATGCCCAGGGGGCACCTTGGCACTGCCCATCGGGCATTGGGCAGTGCCAAGGGGGTGGGGCCTATTGTGGGTGGGGCCTTGTGCCAATCGGCGGGAGTGGGGGCCCTGTTGCCACTCTGCATGGGGATCAGTCTGGGCTGGAGGGAGGGCAGCGATCGGGGTGGGCTGGGGGGGGGGGGGGGGGGGGGGGGGCGGTGGCCTTCCGGGGGGGGGGGGGCCTTCCTCCCAGGGTGGGGGGGTCTGACCCTGGGGGGTCTGCCGGGTTGAGGGGGGTGGGGGGATCACCACTGCTGGGGGGAGTGGGATGTGCATCGGGGCACTCCAGGACAGGGGTAGCCCGGGAATTGTCATGGGGGCCAGGATCGGGCTGAGGGGGGTCCTGGAGGGGCAGCACTGTGAGGATCCCAGGCTGGTCAGCGATCGAGCTCGACAGCAAATGGGGAGTCTGACAGATTGGGGCCACTGCGCATGCGCAGAGCTCCGGAACTGTCAAACTCCAGCGCGAATAGGCCCCGCCCCCCTGGAGTTTTAATGAGATTCACAATTGGGACCTCTGCAGTGACAGAGTGCGGAGATTCGGGAGAGAAGCTGAACTGAAAAAAAAAGCGGTGATCTAGAACAGTTTTCCCACCAATTCAGCACTTTTGGGAGAATCGCCCCATGATTTTCCAACTCTTGTACTCAATGCCCTGGCTGATGAAGGCAAGCATGGCGTCTGCCTTCTGAATCACCTTGGCCACTTGTGTTGTGCTTATAAATAAATGTACCATTTGTGCCGGTTAAATAGCACGGCCGGTTTATGAGAGATTTATGTCCATTTTTTATTGGCATAATTGAAATGGTATAACTGTGACACAGAAATTAACCTTTTGCTACCACAGTACTTCAGATACTTGATGATTTTCTATTTCAATTATTCCCAAGCAGCCGGCACATGTGAATTACATTTAATTGGAATTATTTATCCACACCTTTCCTTCTAATCGGAAAGTAACTGGATTGAGTAAGGTTCAGAAAGATAAGACCTCCCAAAATATCAGCTTAACCAACATAGCTCACGATGTACACAAGCGACATTGGGGGCATTGAGTACAAGAGTTGGGAAATCATGTTGCAGCTTTTTAAAACCCTGGTGAGGCCGCATTTGGAGTATTGCGGCAGTTCTGGTCGCCACACTGCCAGAAGGACGTGGCTTCGAGGAACAGTTGAGGACTCTGGGACTGTACTCCTTGGAGTTTAGAAGGATGAGGGGGGATCTTGTTGAAACTTACAGGATACTGCGAGGACTGGATAGAGTGGACGTGGAGAGGATGTTTCCATTAGTAGGAAAAACTAGAACCAGAGGGCACAACCTCAGGCTAAAGGGACGATCCTTGAAAATAGAGATGAGGAGGAATTTCTTCAGCCAGAGAGTGGTGAATCTGTGGAATTAAAACCTGAAGGAATGAAAATCCACATTTGTGAAATAAATAAATTAGCAGGCCGAGAGACTGCAATCCCTCCCCCCACCCCTCCCCTCTCCCCTCTCCTCTCCCCTGAATGACTGGGCCCTCAGCTCAGGCAGTACAACTAAGTGTCAACACTTCCATCGAGCCCGGGAGAGTAAGACGACCAATTCTGGTCGAGCATTAATCATTTTCCACTTTAGAGAAGCAGGAACCCTGGGTGGCACGGTGGCACAGTGGTTAGCACTGCTGCCTCATGACGTCAGGGACCCGGGTTCAATTCCAGCTTCGGGTCACTGTCTGTGTGGAGTTTGCACGTTCTCCCCGTGTCTGTGTGGGTTTCCTCCGGGTGCTCCGGTTTCCTCCCACAGTCTGAAGACGTGCGGATTAGGTGGGTTAGCCAATGCCTAAATTGCCCCTCCGTGTCTGGGGGACTAGAAGGGTAAATGAGCGGGGTTATGGGGATAGGACTTGGGTGGAATTGTTATTAGCGCAGACTTGATGGGCCGAATTTCACAGTCGGGGAATTTCACAGTAACTTCCTTGCAGTGTTAATGTAAGCCTTATTTGTGACTTATAAATAAACTTTACTTAAAGAAAAGAATGGCCTCCATCTGCATTGCAGGGAGATGTTTCTAAGCTGCCTGGCCTTTTTCAGTCGAGACTTTACACAGGGCACGGGGAAGGGACCTGGAAGCAAGGGGGGGAAATGTTTGAACGAATTAAACTTAAAAACAACTTCGAAAGCAAGCAACACTGCAGTGTGAGGTCACAGACTCTCCTCTCTGGGACACAAGCTTCAATATAAAATCTCACCATCAGACAGCTCTTCGCTTGACTGAACCTGCCGACAATATTATTTCATGTGCTGGAAACCACATTGATGTGAATAAAGAGCAGAATTTGAACCCTGTCCATAACCAGCTTGCCGCTTCTGCAGCTTTTCCCTCAGAGAAGCTAAATTTCCTTCAGTCTGGCGAGGCTAATCCTTCTGGGAGTGGAGGTTTGTAAATGGGGACAAACACTGTAAAGGATATCGTCCGCTTCAGAAATGATTAGAAGGCAGTAATATAATCATGGGCTTCAAATCGTCTCAAAAGCTGGGAGATAAAAATTTCAAAAGCTTAGATCCATTACTTGAGGCAGAGAATAAATACTGCCTGGTTGTAAGTCCCTCGCACCCGTTTCTCATTGTAGCTATCGGTGTTTACAATTACCTCCTCTATTCAGACCTCAGGTCCAAGTGGAATCATTTCAAATTACAGCAAATAGACCATTGGGCCCACGATGGTGTTTATGTTCGACACCATCCTCCTCCTGCCAGCTTATCTGAGCCTTGTCAGCATCTGCATCTCCTCCTTTCCCCCCTGTGCATTTTCTTAGCTTCCCCTTATCCCTATCTCACAGCACCAGGTTAAAGTCCAAGAGGTTTATTCGGAATCACGAGCTTTCGGAGCGCTGCTCCTTCATCAGGCGAGTGGAGAGGTAGGTTTCACAAACGTGGCATATATAGACAAAGACACAATTGCAAGATAATGGTTGGAATGTGAGTCTTTTCAGGAACCTGAAAAAGACTATGTAAAAAACTATATATGCCGTGTTTGTGAAATCTGCCTCTCCACTCACCTGATGAAGGAGCAGGGCTCCGAAAGCTCGTGATTCCAAATAAACCTGTTGGACTTTAACCTGGTGTTGTGAGACTTCTTACTGTGCCCACCCCAGTCCAACACCGGCATCTCCACATTGTCTCTATCTGCCCGTGGCTCAGTGGTTAAGGCTCTTACTGGTTGTGACTCAAATACCACATCGGATATCTGAGCACGTACTGTTGCTGCAGTACGGTACTGAGGGAGTGCCGGCCTGTCAGAGGTGCTGGGCGTGGATTTTATGGCCTTGCCCGTCCCGAAACCATAAAATCCCGTCTGACGTCAACGAACTTTCCCGTGGTCCGACCACTCGCCCACTCCGATTCCCACGGTGGGCGGGACGGTAAAATTCCAGCCGCTGTCTTTCGGGCACAATGGGCAGTGATATTGTCGTTGGACTGGTAATCGAGAGATCCAGGGTAACGCCCCGGGAACCCAGCTTCAAATCCCACCAGGGGAGATGGTGAAATCAGAATTTAGGTTTTTCAAAAAAAGCAATTAAAAGTCTATTGGTGACGTGAAACCATCATGGATTGTTGTAAAAACCCATTCGCTTCACTAATGTCTGCTGTCCTGCCCTGGGGCCAGCAGTGCATTCCTGTGTCAGGGGGCAGTGCCAGAGCAGTGCCAGGGGGCAGTGCCAGGGGGCAGTGCCAGGGGGCAGTGCCAGGGAAGTGCAGGGACCAGTGTCAGAGGGCAGTTCCAGGGGGCAGCACCAAGGGGCAGTACCAGAGGGTGGTGCCAGGGGGCAGTTCCAGGGAGGCAGTGCCAGGGAAGCGCAGGGACCAGTGCCAGAGGGCAGAGCCGGGGGCAGCACCAAGGGGCAGTACCAGGGAATGGTGCCAGAGGGCAATGCCAGGGGCAGTGCCATGGGGCAGTACCAGGGGGCAGTGCCAGGGGGCGGTGTCAGGGGACAGTGCTGGAGTAGTGCAAGGGGGAAGCTCCAAGGGGCAGTACCAGGGGGGCAGTGTCGGGGAAGCGCAGGGGCCAGTGCCAGAGGGCAGTGCCGGGGGCAGCACCAAGGGGCAGTACCAGGGAATGGTGCCAGAGGGCAATGCCGGGGCAGTGCCATGGGGCAGTGCCAGGGGGCAGTGCCAGGGGGCAGTGCCAGGGGGCAGTGCAGGGGCAGTGCCAGGGGGCAGTGCCAACCTTTGCCAGGGCAGTGCTAGGGGGCAGTGCCAGGGCACTGCCTGGTCAAGTCTCTCTACCCCGGGGGCTATACACCCTTCACTCTAAGAGGAATGTGCTTATTCTGAACCCTGGTTAACACACTTTTGAAAGCCTCCCACTTACCAGATGTCCCTTTGCCTTCCCACAGACTCCCCCAATTAACTTCTGAAAGTTCCTGCCTGATACCATCAAAATTGGCCTTCTTTGAATTTTTATTTTGTTCTGCAGGATTTTAGTTTTCCTCCAATTTTTTTGTGAGATTTTTGTTCTGCCACCTGAAGGTCTTCATAAAGCACGGGTGGCACAGTGGTTAGCACTGCTGCCTCACAGGGACCCGGGCGGCACGGTGGCACAGCGGTTAGCACTGCTGCCTCACAGCGTCAGGGACCCGGGTTCAATCACTGTCTGTCTGGAGTTTGCACGTTCTCCCCGAGTCTGCGTGGGTTTCCTCCGGGTGCTCCGGTTTCCTCCCACTGTCCAAAGATGTGTGGGTTAGGTGGATTGGCCATGCTAAATTGCACCTTAGTGTCAGGGGGGCAAGCTAGGGTAAATGCATGGGGTTACGGGGATAGGGCCTGGGTGGGATTGTGGCCGGTGCAGACTCGATGGGCCGAATGGCCTCCTTCTGCACTGTAGGATTCTATGATTCTAAACCATTTGTAATATCAAACAGATTAACTGTCGGTATTTATTAATAGGAATTATGTACATACATACAGAAAGTATTAAAAATGGGAGCCACTTTCTTGTGCACATAGCTCGGTCCAACTCACAACTGACCCCCCGGTGAGGGTTAGGCATTCTTTACTGTGTGGGCGGTATTGTACTCACTCCCATGTTAACCCCATATGGATCCGATCCTACAACACGCAGTGAGGATGGCAGATTTCCTTCCTTAAAGGACATTGGTGAACCAAGTCGACTTTTCCAACAATCAATGATGGATTCGCGGTTACTGAGATTAGTCTCATGCTCCAAATTTCATTCATTGAATTGAAATTCCACCAGGTGTCACCGTGGGATTTGAACATTCGGCTGGGTCTTCCGGTTACTGTCCAGCCTCATTCCCGCTCCATCACCCGGTTCAGACTGTCCCCTGTTAGATACCAGGGAAAGGTGAAGAGTGAGACTTTACACGGCATTTGCACAACCTCTAATATTCCAAAGCACTTTCCAGCTAATGGAACACTGCAGCATTCCCCCAACGCAGACTGTACAACACTGCAGCACTCCCTCAACGCAGACTGTACAACACTGCAGCACTCCCTCAACGCAGAGTGTACAACACTGCAGCACTCCCTCAAGTGCAGACTCTCCAGCACTGCAGCACTCCCTCAGTGCAGACTGTACAACACTGCAGCACTCCCTCAGTGCAGACTGTACAACACTGCAGCACTCCCTCAGTGCAGACTGTACAACACTGCAGCACTCCCTCAGTGCAGACTGTACAACACTGCAGCAGTCCCTCAGCCTTCCAAGATGTGTGGGTTAGGGGGATTAGTGGGGTAAAGATGTGGCGTTGCGAGGATAGGGGCTGGGTGGGATTGTTGTCAGTGCAGGCTCAATGGGCTGAATGGCCTCCTTCTGCAATGTAGGGATTCTATGATGTTCTACAAACGTGAGATCCTCTACATGAGGCTCCGGTGGTCTGTAGTGAGGTAGGCGAGTTGACTCAAATCCATAGGGAGCCTTGCTGGGCACAATCCCATGATCCCTGTGAGATGAGGCTTTGGAGACTGGGAGATGACAGGTTCCATAGCTGGAATTCTGAGATGGAGGTGCTGTGTACGATGCTATTCCGCGAGAATGCCGGAACGCAGAATCATCCGTAATCCTCAGGTTATTAGAGGGGAGATATATAATCTTCAGGAGCAGATAGTGGCTATCTGAAAATGAATGGTGTCAATTTTCTAAGTCAGATATTACTTTCTCACTCTGACCCGATACAAAGCATCCTTATGGATTGGTGTCTAATACTAATTGAGTATTGATCAGAGGGACAATGCCCCCTGATAAAAGTAAGCAAATAAACTTCGATAAAATAGTTGTATAAGTTTTATTGCCAAGTAAGAAATTTTGAATTTTAATTCAATAAATACATTGCAAGATTTCTTTACAAACATAATTGTAACATTTAGTAGAAACAGAACCAGAAATGTCTGAACCAAGACAACAGATGACATCATAAATAATGTATCTTACAAGCCCATTAGTAACAGTTCACAAGACAATTACACAAAATAATTATGCAGATACACTTAAGTTATTTCAAAACTGTGTATGACAGAAGATATTTGCTGCTATCGTAAATAAATCCTTCAGATTCTTTCACTTGACAAAGGATCACACAGGTCAAAATGTGGGTTAACGGTGTTACAAAGGAGAGTCGGAAAGCTCCAGAATGGGAATGACATTCACTTGCCCACTCACTGCTACAGGCTTGATAACGGCGGATATCAGCGACGTTTTAGTAACAAATTAAAACGAAAAAGCTACAAAGTTCAGTGTGTATAAAGATCTCTACGGTTAGGAATTGGTTTGTGGTTTTACGCACTTCCCTATTTGTTCATTTTTTTAATGTACTGTGTTCAGAATGACTGGAACGGCCGTGCAACAGAAAATGTGCGGACTTAGATAGCGTCAAAGGAAACAGAATATAAAAGCTGACCAGAGGGATTTGATTTAAACCCATTCATTCGATGAACTAACTAGAAAGCTAGTCTGTAGACGCAAGGCCGAGCCCAAGGCTCTAATAAATTAGCAGATTGCCAAACTTTACTCAAAATTCATCAAATGAAACAATGATCTGTCTGAATTTCAACTAATTTTTTCTCTCTGTTCTTCTATACTCTGAGCTCAGTATTGATCTCACAATTCCAGTGTGAAGATTGAGATGAACTGTTGGAGAACTCCCCCCGTCCCCTCCCGACCTCCTCATCTGTTTTCCCTCCCATTGCTTCTCTTGATGCATTCACTTTTGTCACAATGATCCAAGACACGCAGTTTAATAAAATGACCAGCCTCCCCTCCCTCTTTACCACCAGCCACCAGGGCTGCTGAGTTACACACAGCTACAGCTGATCACAGGGCGAAGGGGGAAGGATTGAATTAAAATCCAAAATGCTCTCGTTCCAATTAGCATGGAGGCTGAGTGCAGTCATTGACAACCTGGCACGCACAATGTTATCTATTGAGCACTCTGTATAATGCGATAAGTACATGGCTGGTGAATTAGTTGATGAGTACTAAAGCAGTGAATCATAGAATCCCTACAGTGCAGAAAGAGGACATTCGGCCCATCTCTCCGGAAGAGCATCCAATCCAGGCCCTCCCCTCTGCTCTATTCCCGCAGCTCTGTGCATTTACCATGGCCAATCCACCGAACCTGCACATCTTTGGACACTAAGGGGCATTTTAGCATGGCCAATCCACCTAACCTGCACATCTTTGGACGTTAAGGGGCAATTTAGCATGGCCAATCCACCTAACCTACACATCTTTGGACACTAAGAGGCAATTTAGCACGGCCAATCCACCGAACCTGCACATCTTTGGACACTAAGGGGCATTTTAGCATGGCCAATCCACCTAACCTGCACATCTTTGGACGTTAAGGGGCAATTTAGCATGGTCAATCCACCTAACCTGCACATCTTTGGACACTAAGGGGCAATTTACCATGGTCAATCCACCTAACCTACACATCTTTGGACACTAAGAGGCAATTTAGCATGGCCAATCCACCTAACCTGCACATCTTTGGACACTAAGGGGCAATTTAGCATGGCCAATCCACCTAACCTGCACATCTTTGGACGTTAAGGGGCAATTTAGCATGGCCAATCCACCTAACCTACACATTTTTGGACACTAAGAGGCAATTTAGCATGGCCAATCCACCTAACCTGCACATCTTTGGACACTAAGAGGCAATTTAGCATGGCCAATCCACCTAACCTGCCCATCTTTGGACGCTAAGGGGCAATTTACCATGGTCAATCCACCTAACCTGCACATCTTTGGACACTAAGGGGCAATTTAGCATGGCCAATCCACCTATCTGTGGGAGGAAACTGGAGCACCCGCAGACATGGGGAGAACGTGCAGACTCCACGCAGACAGTCACCCGAGGCCGGAATTGAATCCGGGTCCCTGGCGCTGTGAGGCAGCAATGCTAACCACCGTGTCGCCGTGGTCTCTCACAGTACTGGTAATTCTGTGGCTTTTTCCACCCACTGCACACTATACATATCAAAGGTTAATTCAACATATTCTGAATTTTTTTACATGTGAATATCCTTCTGGGTTCTATTTAAATGGAAATAAATAATTTTGCTTGAACCATAACAAAACAAGTTCTTCTGGGCTCTGGTTAGAATCTTTTGGCTAATATCGAATTCTGCTTAACATTTCGATCTATTCAGAATCAGTGACTGCTTTTCTCCTTCCTGGCAGCCCATGAAGCTTCAGCAGAGAGAGAGGGAGGAACTTGGACCATTTTGACCAGAGGGAGGCGATGGACTAGTGGTATTGTTGCTAGACAGAAACTCAGTGAATGCTCTGTGGACCTGGGTTCGAATCCCGCCACGGCAGGTCGTGGAATTTGAATTCAATAGAAAATATCTGGAATTAAGAATCTACTGGTGACCATGAAACCATTGTCGGAAAAACCCATCTGGTTCACTAATGTCCTTTAGGAAAGGAAATCTGCTGTCCTTACCCGATCTGGCCTACATGTGGTTGCAAATGTGGTTGATTCTCTGAAATGGCTGAGCGAGACGCTCAGTTGTATCTCCACCACCTACTCAAGGGCAATTAGGGATGGGCAATAGATGCAGACCAGCCAGGGACATCCATGTCCCATGAATGATGAAAGAATTATATAGAACTATCGCCCTGTACTGACTTCTAATCTGCCAAGCTAAAGAAAGCATAACTGGCTCGACTTGAGATTATCAAGGATGCCTCAAAAGAATAAGCTCCCCTGCCACCCCCCAGCCACCCCGCCCCCCCCGCCCCACCCACCAACTCGCCCAACATTCACCCTCCCGTCCCCAGGGTGCTGCTTCATGTGTAGCTGTTCTGCTGTAGGTCCATTCGGCAGCTGAAGGTCTGTACTGAAATCCCTAGATTTGAATAATGGCTCACGGACTATTCCCAGAAGGATGCGGCAGTTTGGACAGTATTCACATTTCCCCATTTTCACTGGTGCTGCCGTTCTTTAAAATTGTTTAGCTCCATCCTTAAAGTTACAAAGCCAATGCCCAGAGTGGACCAGGCAAACTCAAACCCAAAATCCAAAAAACCAAATTCAAAATCCAACTGAATCCAATTCAAGATCCCCACAAGAGAGACAGGGTAAGGAATTACACCTCCTCCCGGGCTCATTCTGACGCTTGGTCTTAGCCGAAAGGCCGAGAAGTGAGGGTGTTTCCGTTTTAAGGTATACCAGCCCATTCCAGTCCGATATTCTTATTTCCCTGTTTTTACTGCTTTTCTGGCAATTAACCATCAAAAGCAAGCCTGGCTCCATCCTTATCTAAGTCCCACAATCATGCGGTATAATGGTTCACTAATGTCCTTTAGGGAAGGAAATCTGCCATCCTTACCCGGTCTGGCCTGCATGTGACTCCAGAGCCACAGCAATGTAGTTGACTCTCAACTGCCCTCCAAGGGTAACTAGGGATGGGCAATAAATGTTGGCCCAGCCAGCGGCGGCCATGTCCCACAAATGAATTTTAAAAAGTGGACAGTGTAGTGCCCGGAGGTGGGAGCCCGGAACTTACTGTCTCCCATGGCCAACATGAGAAATGGCAGTTTCTCCGCTGCTGGTCTGACTGTGATTAATCGATACAGTAAATCTGAGTAATCCAGGGCCCAACATCACAATTTGGCCCATTCCGCAGCTTTCCTTGTATCCCGGGAAGTCTCAGTTCTTGAATTAAATGGAATAACAATGTCAATGGCTGATGGAAGCCTTGCAGGGTAATATCCCAACATCCCCCTCTCCGATAAAAGCAAAATACTGCAGGTGCGGGAATCTGACACAAAAACAGAAAATGCTGGAAAATCTCAGCAGCTCTGACAGCGTCTGTGGAGAGAGAATGAAGCTAAACGGCTGGAATGTTACCACCGTTCACACCGGTGGGATTTTCCCATCCCGCCACAGTGATTGGAGATTTGGCTGGGTGGCAAATTCTCCAACCTCGCTGCAGCGGGACTGTGGCATGAACGGCCGGTAAGTTCACACCCAACGTTTCAAGAGCTCTGATGAAGGGCCACCCAGACTCGAAACGTTGGCTCTATTCTCTCTCCACAAATACTCTCAGAGCTGCTGAGATTTTCCAGCATTTCCTGTTTTTCTACCCCCCCCCACCACCACCTCATGTTTTTCTGAACCCAGAACAACCTTACATGGGATGTTGGAATGTGAAAATAAGTTTCATTAACTCTTATTAAACCAGAAGGTTTCTTCAAAGCAACTAAATGCTGACTATAATTGAATACAAGAATGTGGCTTAAACACAGGCTGACACAGTGGCACAGTGGTTAGCACTGCTGCCTCAAGGTTCGATCCCCGGCTTGGGTCACTGTCTGTGTGGAGTTTGCATGTTCTCCCCGTGTCTGCGTGGGTTTCCTCCGGGTGCTCTGGCTTCCTCCCACAGCCTGAAAGACATGCTGGTGAGGTGTTTTGGCCATGCTAAATTCTCCCTCAGTGTACCCGAACAGGCGCCAGAGTGAGGCGACGGGGGATTTTCACAGTAACTTCATCGCAGTGTTAATGTAAGCCTACTTGTGACACTAATAAATAAACTTCAAACTTTGAACATTGGCACACGGGACAGGTTGGTTAGTGTGGGGAGGGCTTTGCATATCTGTCTTCAGTTGCAGAGCATTTCATAGAAGCAGCAAACACACAGAGAGGGCTAGCTACATTCCCGATCGATGGGTCGGGGAGCTGTTTCTGTGACAGGTGGAGGTGCAGTTTCAAGGGAGCAAACAGGAAACAAGAGATTTGCACATTCTCTTTTCCACTTTCTTCCGTCGGGAAAAAGATACAAAAGTCTGAGGTCACGTACCAACAGACTCAAGAACAGCTTCTTCCCTGCTGCTTTCAGACTTTTGAATGGACCTACCTCGCATTAAGTTGATCTTTCTCTACACCCTAGCTATGACTGTAACATTACATTCTGCACTCTCTCCTTTCCTTCTCTATGAACAGTATGTTTTGTCTGTATAGCGCACAAGAAACAATACTTTTCACTGCGTGTTAATACATGTGACAATAATAAATCAAGTCAAAAATCAAATCAAAAAAGATTTTCCTTAATATCTTACTCACAAAACAGGAGAAAGTACTCAACAAGGTTCTGTTACATCGAGTATATTCTAGAAGGTAGCAGCAAAATCGCAATGTTAACACCCACATTAGACTTATATTCATCAGGTGTGTGCAAATGTTGATGATTGAATAACACCAGTGACTGGGCAACAAGGTACTAGAATGTTCCGTGGCAACAGACGGTTGGATCCTGCTCCTTACGTATTCAATCGGATCTTATGTACAGATTTGCCTGAACCAATTATTCCTCTGCAGTATCCAAGCAGAGATGGCTAACTTTTACATTTGTTTGTCTTTCAATCGGGGCTTAGCCACTTTTGCGATGTGGCTGAAAAGTGTGTCTCCTGTACACGTGTTGCACTTACAGTGAAACAGATATTTCCCCAGTTAGTGCTGAACTATCACAGGGTAATTATTCAAACTACGAGACACAAACTGCACGAGCGTTGGGGCTGTGCTTGTCGGAGTCAGTGGGAAACTGGGTAGAAAATGCAAGGGCCAGCAGTGTCCAAACATCTGAGCAATTTGGACAACTAAAGATGATGTTGATTAGAACAGATGCCTGCCTCCTTCCATCATTCTTCAGATCACAATAAATAATAAAGACATTACAGTAAACATTCTCTCCTCCTGCATTATTTACAACAAGCCCTTTGCAACAGCTGCGGAGGAGAATCACGGGGGATCTTGCACATCAACACGCACCGTCCATACACCAGCTCCGAGACAAGGCACAAACACCAGCAAGCACCAGGATCCAAGGGCACAGCCTCAGAGTAAAGGGACGAGCCTTCAGAACCGAGATGAGGAGGAATTTCTTCAGCCAGAGGCTAGTGAATCTGTGGAATTCATTGCCGCAGAGGCTGTGGTGGGCTGTTGAGTGTCTTTAAGACAGAGATAGATAGGTTCTTGATTGGTAAGGGAATCAAACATTATGGAGAAAAGGCGGGAGAGTGGGGTTGAGAAACCTATCAACCATGATTGAATGGCGGAGCAGACTCGATGGGCTGAATGGCCTAATTCTGCTCCTATATTTTCTGGTCACATAAGTGTGGTGCAGCAAATATCCACCATTCAATATCACTCAATATTCTTACAGCCGAGTGAGATAGATTTTCATTGACGGGTATCGAGGGTTGGTAGAAAGTAGAGCTTAGACCACAAACAGATCAATCATGACCTTATCAAATGGTGTATTTTAGGGACTAAACTCTCGCTCCTTATTCGTATGTTTGTATGCTTATACCTATGTTTGTATGTAGGGTTACGAGTGGCAATGTTGGCATGGCTATAGCTCATACTGTCTGGCTAAGCAAAAACTGCATTCAGTACATGTCTAACAGAGGTGCTAAACAGGGTAAGTGTGGTTCAAGCGATGCTTGCTCCAGGCAGCTGTAAATCTCAAACCACCACTTTGTTTCTATGTCCTTACAGATGTGGGCGTCGCTGGCTAGGCCAGCGTTTATTGCCCATCCTAATTGCCCTTGAGAAGACAGTGGTGAGCTGCCTCCTTGAACCGCTGCAGTCCCCATGGTGTAGGTACACCCAGAGTGCTGTTAGGGAGGCAGTTCCAGTATTTTGACCAGTGACTGCGAAGGAACGGCGATATATTTCCAATTCAGGATGGTGAGTGGCTTGGAGAGGAACTTTCAGGTGATGGTGTTCCCATGTGTCTGCTGCCCCTGTCCTTGTAGATGGAAGTGGTCATGAGTTTGGAAGGTGCTGCCTAAGGAGCCTTGGTGAGTTGCTGCAGTGCATCTTGTAGATAGTACACACTTCTGCTACTGAGCATCGATAGTGGAGGGAGTGAATGTTTGTGGATGGGGTGTCAATCAAGAAGGCTGCTTTGTCCTGGATGGTGTTGAGCTTCTTGAGTGTTGTTGGAGCTGCGCCCATCCAGGCAAGTGGGGAGTATTCCATCACACTCCTGACTTGTGCCTTGCAGATGGTGGACACGCTTTGAGGAGTCAGGAGGTGAGTTACTCACCGCAGGATTCCCAGCCTCTGACCTGCTCTTGTAGCTACAGTTTTATCTGGCTAGTCCAGTTTAGTTTCTGGTCAATGGTAACCCCCTCGCCCACCTCCCCCCCCCCCCCCAAGGTGATCAATTCTCAAGGAAAGTTGACAGTTAAGTGACCTGTGACATTAAAATAGCCCCAAGGACAAAGAAAGGGTTGTATAGAAACAGAGCAAGCAAAGAAGGAAAGCAAAAGGCAGTCAAGGCAGGTGAGTCAGGTGTACTGTGAGGAAAGCAGAGAAAGATCATTGAAGCAGTCAGTTCAAAAGAAAATAATCTTAGAACACAGTCAAACACTGTCTAATCTGGCAGCAGGTTTGAATAATATCTGTTTGCAAAACTTTATTGAGAATGAGAATGTGTGTAGAGTAGCTAAGTGTTTTCGTGCTGTTTGGACATTATTTATTGCTGGGATCCATGATGTGGAGCTGTCGGTGTTGGACTGGGGTAGGCACAGTAAGAAGTCTCACAACACCAGGTTAAAGTCCAACAGGTTTATTTAGAATCACGAGCTTTCGGAGCGCTGCTCCTTCGTCAGGTGAGTGCTCCAAAAGCTCACGATTCCAAACAAGTATGTTGGGCTTTAACCTGATGTTGTGAGACTTCTTACTATTGCTCAGATGATAGGGTTTCCTTCCAGGTGCGATTGAGTGGAGTGCTGGTTTGGAGTTTGGAAAAATAAGGAGTGATCTCAATGAAATATGTGGGCCAGAATTCTCTGGCCATTCACACCAGGGGATTTTCCGGCCCTGCCGCTCATAGGTTTCCCGCCGCATGGGGTGATGTCAGTGGGAATTCCCATTGACAGCAGCGAGACTGGAGAATCCCACGCCACCTCCCGCCGGTGGGAAACACATGGCTGGGAGGTGGGAGAATCTCACCCGTACATTTTGAGAGGGATTGACAGAGTAAATGCTGAGGGCCGATTTCCCCTGAAGTGAAGTCCAGAGGAAGAATCATCAAACCGAGAATGCTGGAAATCTGAAATAAAAACAGAAAATGCTGGAAAAGCAGAGCAGGAAAACTCCCAAAAAGAGTCATGTTAGACTCCAAATCTTCACCCTGTTTCTCTCTCTCTCTCTCTGCAAGTGCCGCCTGACCAGCTGAGTTTATCCAGCATCTTCTGTTTTTATTCCAGGGTCTTCGGGCTCAGGTAAGAAGAAATTTCTTGAATCCGAAGTTTGCGGATTGTCAGAATTCTCTACCCCAGAGTGCTGGGGAAGCTCATTCCGTGGGTATGTCGACAGCTGAGATTGAGAGAATGTGAACTCTCGGGAAATCGTGGGACCTTGCTATCAGTCGGGAATGTGTTAGGATCACAGATCAGCCATGATCTTATTGAATAGCGGAACAGCTGTGAGAGACTAACGTTTATTTATTAGTCACAAGTAAGGCTTACATTAATACTGCAATGAAGTTACTGTGAAATTCCCCTGGGGGATCTGGGGGAATCTCCCACTGCTCCTGTTCCTGTCACAGTAAAGACATTAATGCAGGGACAATGTTACACCTCAGCTTTCCGTGTTCCTCCGATAACTCTCACCGCCAGGTTCTTGCTTATGTTTGAAACCTCCATGTTCACAGAAAGATGTTCTGATGGGCTGGTAGACAACGGCCAAACTACCTCCCCCGGCTCTGTTCCTCCCACTTTCCCTTTAAAAACAATGTTGAGACATGCCCATCACTGGCATGATCAACAATTGTTCCATGTCTCCAACTGCCCTGCAAAGGTCACCTCACTGTTTTGCCAAAACTAAGTGGTTCTGCGAGGCAGTTAAGAGCCCACCATGTTGGATGCCCATTCCCCGATGCTACTTGCTCCTCACAAACATGACCCCTTCACTCTCCACTTCCTCCACCCAGGGATGCTGGGCCCATTACATACACTGCTTGTCCTCACAAACATGGCTCCCTTTCCCCACCAAAGAACACTGGACCCATTATACACGCTTGCCCTCACAAACATGGTTCCTTTCCCTCTCCACTTACCCAACCCAGGGATGCTGGACCCATTACGCACACTGCTTGCCCTCACAAACATGGCTCCCTTTCCCCATAAAAAAACACTGGACCCATCACAGATACACTGTTTGCCCTCACAAACATGGCTCCCTTTTCCGTAAAAGAACACTAGACCCATTACACACATGGCATGCCCTCACAAATACGGCTCCCTTCCCTCTCCACTTCCTCCATCCAGGGACGTTGGACCCATTACACATACTGTTTGTCCCTCACAAACATAGCGCCCTTCCCTTTCCACTTGCTCCACCCAGGGATATTGGACCTTTACACACACTGTTTGCCCCTCACAAACATGGCCTCTTCCCTCTCCACTTCCTCCACGCAGGGACATTGGACCCGTTACACACAGTGTTTGCCCCTCACAAGCATGGCTCCCCTCCCCCATCCAGGGACATTGAACCCACTATATGCCGATTTGCCCCATTGAGAGCCAGTGAAATGTTAAAGTGAAGCACAAATGTGAAAGTGTTTCGGGGCATCCCAGTTGGCAGGTGGGGTGGGTACAGTGCCCATGTTGTGCCCATTTGATACTCATGCTGATTGATGGGAGAACTGTTTACAAGAGAGAAGCGACACTAGCAAATATCCCCCAACCTGTTGGTGACTGAAATTAGCCCCCCCACCATTCACAAAAAAAACACTTCGGAGACCTTACGGTGCCGCTTGGCACACACTGCATAACACTTATCAAAACCGTCGCCGCATTTGCCATCCCGTGTGCAAAGGTGATATGAAACTCCACCTCCCTCCAGTGTGGTGTAGACCTCACCTTTCATCCCAGGCAGTGAAGATGAGTTCAGAGGGGGATTACATTCAGTCGGGAAGGGCTAAAGCGCGGAATTATGTGTGACAAATATACAGCAGTATATCGAAAAATGAATTCAAATGTTTTTTTTTGCTGCTATTAAAAACCTGTAGTCTAAAGGTCATGCCAGAGGGCCAATGGGTATAACTGGCTATGTGGGTAATAAAATAGAAAATACTATATACTTCATACATTATGAGAATTTAAAACTTCATGCTCAGGTTTGATGACAAATAAGCTTAACTCATCAGTGCAAAGATCCTTGAACTCTGCACCATGCTGTCTTAGCCCCGTTTTCTGTTCCAAATAGAAGGAATTATAACATCCAGTAAGCAGTTGGGAACAGGAAATCCTGTTCTACCCGACCTATAATACGTGAGGTGCAAAGCAAAAACAAGTTGTTCCCAGCACTGAAGATTATCATTAGCTGCTGTGGAGGCAAAATGTGCAATCGGTAATTTAAAAAAAAATGCATTTGCTTCCTCTATATTCGATAGAAAAATTGGCATAAGGAGTCAAACAAGGTTTCTGATTCCTTTCAGATAAAACGCAGTGATTGTTTCATTTCCTTCCCCTCTTTTATTTTCTGCTTTTCACCCTCTCTCCCCCCCCCCCCCCCCCCCTCCCCCCAGGGTCTTCTGAGAGAGACCTTCGCGTCATTTAAATTGAGAGCAAAAGCCCAACGAGATCCCCTTCACGGATATGGGGGTGGATCCCAACTATGGCGTCTCGTCCTGTTGGACGAGTCTTTCCAGTCGCAGAGTGCAGAACGCAACGCCAGCAGAGATTGGAAGAGAGAAGTTGGGAGAATGCGGGATTACCGACCACTCTGCAAGACAATGGCACCCTTCTCCATAGTGAAGACACAGCCTACGTTACCCAGTCTTCCCGTAGTGAGATGGAGGGCAGCCGAGTGTTGACAAGCTTACGCAAATCACTCTCCGTTGTCTGCTTTATCCCCAGCGCTTCCTTTGTCAAACGCGTTGAGGAAGTTATAAAGCTATGGAAACCCATGTTTCCCCCATTGTGCGTAACCATTGTACAGACACAAGTCATTCCTTGTCCCAATCCCTTTCAGTGACTGAAAACTGAGTTCTGTTCCTGCAGAGTGTGATACTGATCATCTGTTTCTAAAGAAAATCACTTTTTTTTTGTTATTTGTTTGTGTGTGTGGGGTTTTTTTTTGAAACATGAACAGGACGTCCGCTGTTATTAAACCTCCGTGTGTATTGCTCGTTATTCAGACACCAGCTCCAAAGCCCTGCTGCATGAGCCAACAATGCAGGTCCAGTCCAAAATACTTCAGTTCTCAGTCAGGTAGTTCTCTTTTCTTAAAAACAAAAGCTGATGAACATCATCACACTGTCACTTCGGTTTTGCTGTTGGTTACAAAGTATGGCTGCTGAGTCAGGTAATGCTGCGGCTGAGAGCTGGCTTTCTCTGCCAGCGGGCCCACGGTGCAGGGCCGCTTGTTGGCATAGGCTTGCCGCCGGATGGCCGTGTCGTTTGTGTCCCAGGTTTTGTAGTCTGCATCGAAGACCAGCGGATGTGTATGCATCTTGGTCATTTTGTTCCTCTGCCCAGTCAGCTTGGGGTAGGTGGCAGAGCTGTGAGCGCCAGCCTCCAGGTCCATCGACATCTGGACCGGGTGCAGTGGGAGAGTGCCTCTCGCGGCGAGTTCGGCAAAATGCTGCCGCTTGGCGAAGAAGTCGTCGTTTGCCTTTTCAGCTGAGGAACATTAAAGAGAAAGAGAGAGATCAGAATTGGTCGCGTGATCTAAACAGCTACATTTGAATTGTCACATCAATACGATTCTGGAATCACTACAGTGCGGAAGGAGGCCATTCAGCCATACGCGTTTATACCGACTCTTTGACAGAGCATCTCCCCCATAACCCCACACACTCACCATTCATCTAACACTAAGGGGCAATTTAGCACGGCCAATCCCTTAGTCGCCACACTCTGGCGCCTGTTCAGGAACACTGAGGGAGAATTTAGCACGGCCAATCCACCTAATCAGCATGTCTTTCAGGCTATGGGAGGAAACCAGAGGAAACCCATGCAGACACGGGGAGAACGTGCAAACTCCACACAGACAGTGACCCAAGTGGCGCTTTGAGGTAGCAGTGCTAACCACTGTGCTACCGTGCCACCCTAGAAGGAGACGAGAAAGATGATTCTGCATACATTTCTTCTGCGTCTAACTCCACCAAAATCTCAAACTTTTATTTTTATATATTTCATGGAAAGGAGGTGCATCTTCTCACTACGAACAGTTAGAATCATAGAATCCCTACAGTGCAGAAGGAAGCCATTCGGCCCACTGAGCCACAGCAATGTGCTTTACTCTCAACTGCAACTAGGGATGGGCAATAAATGCTGGCCAGCCAGCGACGCCCGCGTCCCACAAATGAATAAACTCAAGGTGGGATACTCAAGTATTGAGTAAATAGCCAACCTGTCCATGCTGTAAAAAGGTATAAATAATGGGTTTTAATTGTCAAACATATTAACATAGAATCAAATTACAGAAAGAGTAATTGGGAATTCGATGTACTAAAGAATTGGAATGATGGTGAGAAACATTTGGAACAGACCATTCAAAGCTCATAGAACTAAATAATGGTGTCGACAGTCCTTTGATGGTAAACGGATTTTTAATCTTAAACATGTCAGTGCTTCGAAGACACATCTGGCAGAAGTGTTGCTAGGCAGCTGTTCCACATGTTCGCTCTTACATCCCACGAGCCAGTGTAAGGCGGTTAGTGCTGCTCCAGGCAGCCAGACCTGTTTGTTACTGTCTCTCAAGCTCTGAGCAGTTGGTTCTACCTAGAGGGTTGGAAGTGTGTTTAAGTATTCCTCTTGGCTTTTGGGATTCCTTCACTGTAAAATACACACATTGTGAGCATCATTACAGCATTACTGACAAAATCAATGCTGCCTCGCAGTGCACTTGGAAGCCAATGTGAAGCTTGGGGAGGTTCTATTTATTGATCGATCCTGTTTTCCCGGATGACGTACATCGGAATGTAACTATTTTTTATCTTTTATGCCGAGTGACAGCATCATACACACTCTGAGCTGAACATGCGCTGGAGGCAGAGCAGAGCTCTGGTAACATTCCACAACCTTAGACCATAAGAGCATAAGACATAGGGGCAGAATTAGGCCACTCGGCCCATCGAGTCTGCACCGCCATTCAATCATGGCTGATATTTTTCTCATCCCCATTCTCCTGCCTTCTCCCCATAACCCATGACCCCCTTATCAATCAAGAACCTATCTATCTCTGTCTTAAAGACACTCAATGACCTGGCCTCCACAGCCTTCTGAGGCAAAGAGTTCCACAGATTCACCACTCTCTGGCTGAAGAGATTCCTCCTCATCTCTGTTTTAAAGGATCGTCCCTTTAGCCTGAGGTTGTGCCCTTACCCTGACAAGAGCCTGTCGCGTCCCATTTCCAATGACGCTGGCCTCAAACTTTACAGGAGAGCTGACTGAATCCGTCCGCAATATTGCAGCCCGTGTGAATTTGCAGTGCGCTGATTGGCTGGATAGGGAAACGGAGCGACACTGTTCACCTCTTGTAGCAGTTTACCCTCTGTCAGCCCCATCACCTGTAAAACCTGCGACCCATTCTCAACTCCAGACACTAGGGTCACAGAGTCAATGCTGCTCCAACATTCTCTTGCACCTTCCTGGCTGTTTAGAGCAGGGCTTCCCAAACGTTTCCAGCCATGGAATCTTTCCGACCTCCCACAACACTGATGGAATCCCGGAGGAACATTCTTCCCAGATTGAAGAGTTAAACCACAAAAAGCAATCACATACTAATGCATAAAAACACAAAACAGAGGTTTTTCCTGTTTCTTATATGTGTACTTTATTAAAAAGTTTCCTAATTCAGTAAATACTTCCATGTCTTATCTTGATGTGAGGAGTGATGCTGATCTTTTGCTCACACATTCAGATAATTCTGGGAGCACTGCTGGATCCTCATTGCACACACACTCAATTCTCTCACACACTCACCTCTCTCTCACACACACTCATCTCTCTCTCACACACACTCACCTCTCTCTCTCTCACACACACTCACCTCTCTCTCACACACACACACTCACCTCTCTCTCACACACAGACACACACACTCATCTCTCTCTCACACACACTCATCTCTCTCTCACACACACACTCATCTCTCTCTCTCTCACACACACTCACCTCTCTCTCTCACACACACTCACCTCTCTCTCTCTCACACACTCACCTCTCTCTCACACACAGACACACACCCTCACCTCTCTCTCACACACACTCATCTCTCTCTCACACACACACTCACCTCTCTCACACAGACACACACGCTCACCTCTCTCTCACTCACACACACATCCCCACACACACACGGTCGTGAAAAAGATACAAAAGTCCGCGATCACGTACCAACCGACTCCAAAACAGCTTCTTCCCTGCTGCTGTCAGACTTTTGAATGGACCTACCTCACACTAAGTTGATCTTTCTCTACACTCCAGCTATGACTGTAACACTACATTCTGCACTCTCTCCCTTCCTTCTCTATGTACGGTATGCTTTGTCTGTACAGCACGCAAGAAACAATACTTTTCACTATGTTAATACATGTGACAATAATAAATCAAATCAAATCACTCACCACACATACATGCACACAGATACACACACACACTCACCACACACAGACACACTCGCACATCTTTCCCTGTTCTACGGTCCTGGCCTCTCTTGGACCCTGTGGTCCCAGCCTCTCGCTCTGCATGGATGTAACCTACTTTGCTCCACATTTCTGTTGCCTTCACTCTTGGCCTTGCTGTGAGTTTAAATTGACTTTGCCAGTATTTTCAGCTCGTCCAATCTGAGGCCAGATTCTCAGTGCATTGATTGCTGATAGGCTGACTGGTGCACCTATCAGAAGTCAGTGGAGTATGAAAATGTCCTCCGGTTGGACGAATTGGAAGGACAGTTGGAATTCCAGGATGAGTCCCGCAGAATTCCAGGGCCCCGTAACCCAGTTTGGGAAACTCTGGTTCAGAGAAACAGCAGTCTCTGAATCTTTCCATTGCCTTCCTCGCTTGTGCTGTTGTTGCATCCCAAAGGAGCCAATAAGACAGCGGGTTAGGGAAGGAAATACAGTGAACAGAATCTTGTATTTATTTCTATTTTTTATTATTCACTATTCAGTAAAATGGAAAAACATTAGAGGAAATGGTAACATAGTGATAACCTCACAAGACAAGTGTTATATATTTAAAAGGTTTGCAGGTTGCTTTAAGAGCTAATCACACGATTTGATGGTGACGTCATCAGGGTGCTTACAGAAGCTGCTTTTTTATTTTCAGTTTTGTACTCTGCGCAATGCAGAGAGCAGCTCTTATATAAACCTGTTGTGTGTCAATTTGAATCTACGCGTGCGACCATTTGATTCATTGAGGACATTGAGAAAAGACCCTAAGAGAAAAATCATTGTGGGCCCTCACAGCTGGAATATTAGAAAGCTGGGGTGAAGCATCAACAAGGTTAAAGATTGAAGTGCCAGTGCAGGAAGACAAGTAAGTAAAATGCTCTCAGTGTGGTTTTGAAAGAGTGGAAGGCGGGGGCTACAGTCAGAGACGGGTGAGATTCCGGGTAGTATCTTGCATATTTAAAAAGAAGCAATGCTTTGTGTATGGCTGGGGCTGATTGAAATAAAACATCAAGTCCAGGATAAAAAGTGGCGTTCTGGGAAGACAGTAAAAAGGTCCTGTGCAGCCTCGAGTTGCGAGTGCCTGTAAGATAATTAATGGGTCAATTAGGGTCCATGGGGCCTTTCAATGATAAGAACAAAGAACAAAGAACAGTACAGCACAGGAAACAGGCCCTTCGGCCCTCCAAGCCTGTGCCGCTCCTTGGTCCAACTAGACCAATCGTTTGTATCCCTCCATTCCCAGGCTGCTCATGTGACTATCCAGGTAAGTCTTAAACGATGTCAGCGTGCCTGCCTCCACCACCCTACTTGGCAGCGCATTCCAGGCCCCCACCACCCTCTGTGTAAAAAACGTCCCTCTGATGTCTGAGTTATACTTCGCCCCTCTCACCTTGAACCCGTGACCCCTCGCGATCGTCACCTCCGACCTGGGAAAAAGCTTCCCACTGTTCACCCTATCTATACCCTTCATAATCTTGTACACCTCTATTAGATCTCCCCTCATTCTCCGTCTTTCCAGGGAGAACAACCCCAGTTTACCCAATCTCTCCTCATAGCTAAGACCCTCCACACCAGGCAACATCCTGGTAAACCTTCTCTGCACTCTCTCTAACGCCTCCACGTCCTTCTGGTAGTGCGGCGACCAGAACTGGACGCAGTACTCCAAATGTGGCCTAACCAGCGTTCTATACAGTTGCATCATCAGACTCCAGCTTTTATACTCCATACCCCGTCCTATAAAGGCAAGCATACCATATGCCTTCTTCACCACCTTCTCCACCTGTGTTGCCACCTTCAAGGATTTGTGGACTTGCACACCTAGGTCCCTCTGTGTTTCTATACTCCTGATGACTCTGCCATTTATTGTATAACTCCTCCCTACATTATTTCTTCCAAAATGCATCACTTCGTAGCGAATCATGAAGTTCCTGTGCAGTGTGCTTTCAGTACTTTGTACAAGCGAATAAAACTCCTAACGAGTTGCTCAGACCAGCTTTTTTCAGTACTGTAGGAAATAAAACCTTTAATTTGCTCCAGTGTTTGGTTCACGCAGCAAAGCCAGTGACTCAAACCTACGATGACTTAACAAGAATCTTTGAAGAGCATTACTCTCAAAGCCACTGATCGTTGCTGAACAGTTCAGGATCCACTCATTGAAAGAATCAAATGGAAGACTAAAGCATTGCTCAGTCTGTGGCAACCTTAAAAAGGCTGGCACCACATTGTCAGCTTGGTGAGTCGTTAGAAGATTCTCTTTGAGGTTGTCCAGTTTGTGATCTCCAAAATGAGGCTATCCAAAGAAGATCGCTCTCTGAACATGCTTTGACTTTGAAGACAGCAGTAGAAATCGCAGTGTCGATGGCACTGGCTGCTAAAGAGGCTCTACAATCTGGTGCAGGAATGAAGATTCACAAGTTGGGAACTGCCCACAAGAAGTCGAAACAGCAACAAGCATGTCAGGCATGTGCCAAAATGGGCCATTCAGTGAGTGACTGCTGGAGCAAGGATCGTTAAAGCAAGAATTGTGGCAAAATGGATCACGCTGAAAAATCCTGTTGGTCCAGACCAGCTTCCCCTGAGAAGAATATTCAGGAGAAGAATCTGGGTACCTTCGAAAAGAAGAACAAGTTGCAATCTACAAAAGAGTTTAGAACTTGGAGAAAAGAATTATGAGTGTGAAGAAGAGATTGTCCCGAAATATGATCAAGAGCTCCAACTGAAGGCCTTATCCATACAGGGTGGATCACATGGATTCTGGGTGATTCTGAAACTAAGTGGATGGTCTATTGGGATGGAGGTTGATATTGGTGCTGCTGTATCTTTAATTCCTGAGACTACATACCAAAAAAAGCTGAAGCATCTTCCGTTAAAACCAGCTGATGTGATTTTAAGGTCATACGTGGCAGAGATTGTGCTGTTAAAAGGTTACATCATGGTCAATGTAGAGTTGAGAGGACAAACAGCAGAGTTGCCTCTCCAGGTGGTCCATGTAGTTTTCCAGTTCTATTTGGGAGATCGTGGTTGGAGAAGATAAAGCTTAACTGGAGTGCTGTCAACAGATTGGCTGATGCCAAAACAGACCTAGAGCACCTTCTGGATAAATACGGCAGTGTATTCGAAGAGATATTTGGCTCAATGAAGAGAGGTCAAGTGAAACTCAAGATAAAGTCAAATAGTCAACCAAAAAGTCTCAAAGCAAGAGCGGTGCCATATGCAATTCATCCCAAGTTCGAAGAAGAATTAGTAAAGCTTGTTAACACTCGCTGATGTGTTACAATGAGTGACTGGGCTACCCCGATTGTACCTGTCATGAAACCAAGATGACCCCCAACATAATCCACCGCTGCATAGCACCCCCGTCATGCCCCGCCCCCCCACCATCATAGCCCCCACTCAGGCCCCACCCTCTTGACACTGCCCCTGGCACACTGGCAGTGGCCAAATGACACTGCAGGGGTGTTCAGTGGGCACCGCCACAGTGTCCGGTGGGCACTGCCAGGGCATCCGGTGGGCACTGCCAGGGCATCCGGTGGGCACTGCCAGGGCGTCCAGTGGGCACTGCCAGGGCGTCCAGTGGGCACTGTCAGATGGAAACTACCCGGCCAATCCCCCGACCACCTAGGGGCTACAATGGCCTCCGAGCCCCCGGCATGGTCATCACACTCTGTCTCTGCTTGTGGAGACAAGTTGTGATTCTCACCGGTCCCACACCGTGCCCACAGGCCGGTAGATTCTGTAAGCTGGGAATCAAAGGGGCCCTGCATATTTAAATGCTACTTTAAACATGCCAATGGGCCTCGCGGCCTTTCCGGGTGCGATCCAGTCTGCTGTGTTAGAAAGGAGCCGGGAGAATGTGAGTGTGATCCAGTCTGCTGTGTTAGAAAGGAGCCGGGAGAATTGCAAACTGTTTGGCGCCGGGTGCAAAACTGATTTTTAGGCCTGCACGGGATTCTCTGGGATCGTCGCAATCTGTGCCAGGCGTGGTGAGGTTGGAGTATCCCCTCCTTCATTTGTAATGCAGTAAACATGGCAGCCGATTTTTACACAGCAAGATCCCATGAACAGCAATGTGATAGCGAGTCACATTTTTCTGATGCTTGGTTATGGGATAGATTTTGGTCAGGATACCAGGGGTGTCCGCCCCCCCCCCCCCCCCGCCCCCCCTGCCAACCTTGGTCCACCTGGTTTAACATCTCATCTTACACACGGCACCTGCGGCCACCTCCCTCCCGTAGGGCCCTGAATGATAGCCTCGGATATCAGTTCAAATATCCTCCCTCCCTGAGGAACTGCAGAGATTCACCACTAACTCTGCTCATTCAGGCTCCTTACCAACACATCTCCAGCAGCTTTGGCTCTCACAGCTCATCCACCAGGATGTGCTTCACACACACTCCTCTCTTCGATTTGTCCGACTGGAAGAGTAACTGTCCAATCAGTAACTCATTCACTTTCCCAGTCAATATCAGGAGGAGCCAATAGGCTGATAAGAAGATAGAGCATCAGAGCTAGGTGCCGGAGTAGGCAGTTTAACCCCTCGAGCTCACTCCACCAGATTCTCCTGTCCCACGGAGATTTCTCACCACTTTCACAACATCAATATCATAGAATCCCGACAGTGCAGAAAGAGGCCATTCAGCCCATCGAGTCTGCACTGATAACAATCCCAGCCAGGCCCTATCCCCATAACCCCACATATTTATCCTGCTAATCCCCCTGACACTAAGGGGCAATTTATCATGGCCAATCAACATAACCTTCCATTTTGATTTGATTTGAGTTGATTGATTATTGTCACATGTATCAGTATACAGTGAAAAGTATTGTTTCTTGCGCGCTCTACAGACAAAGCATACCGTTCATAGAGAAGGAAACGAGAATGCAGAATGTAGTGTTACAGTCATAGCTAGGGTGTAGAGAAAGATCAACTTAATGCGAGGTAGGTCCATTCAAAAGTCTGACAGCAGCAGGGAAGAAGCTGTTCTTGAGTCGGTTGGTACGTGACCTCAGACTTTTGTATCTTTTTCCCGAAGAAAGAAGGTGGAAGAGAGAATGTCTGGGGTGTGTGGGGTTCTTAATTATGCTGGCTGCTTTGCCGAGGCAGCGGGAAGTGTAGACAGAGTCAATGGATGGGAGGTTGGTTTGCATGATGGATTGGGCTACATTCACGACCTTTTGTAGTTCCTTGCAGTCTTGGGTAGAGCAGGAGCCAGACCAAGCTATGGTGCACCTGCACATCTTTGGAGTGTGGGAGGACACCGGAGCACCCGGAGGAAACCCACACAGACACGGGGAGAACGTGCAAACTCCACACAGACAATGACCCGAGGCTGGAATTGAACCCGGGTTCCTGGCGCTGTGAGGCAGCAGTGCTAACCACTGTGCCACCATGCCGCTGACAAGTGGTTCTCAAAGACTTCACTGCTATTCACTTATCTTAGAAGATAGCGATGTGTGTCTTTCCCCTTGCAAGGGTACTTGCTATGACCATTGTTGGGATTTTGTCCGAGATTAATACTTTAATTTTAAAAGCTAAAACTTTCTACAAAGAAAAATTCTTGGAGAATTTAATCAGTTTTGCAAGTCTGCCAAAAAACCACTCTGAAATCGTGGCAGCTTGTGAGATATTCACAATGGAAGTGAAACTCCCAGCTGCCTGCATCCAAATAATCAGATGCATTCCACATTATTTCAAAAGTATTCCTTCAGAAATGTGACAGTTAAAACACAATAAATGAGCCGGCAATGAATTATTAAAACAAAATCAGCCCTTTCAACCATCAACTGTTGGGGTAGAGTAATTTTATGCTGAATCTTTGACACACTCTTAGTTAAGCACTCAGCGTTTCGATTATCTGAGGAGGAATCCACGCAGACCGCTTATCAAATGTTCCATCAGAATATCCTAAACGGCACCGGCATCCTCTCGTTGAACAGAGAGGGCAATGTTTGGGTTTTGAAATGCAAGGAAATGTGGCTTGTTCACTACGACTCTCACCAACTTTTACAGATACACCATAGAAAGCACTCTTTCCGGTTGTATCACAGCTTGGTATGGCTCCTGCTCTGCCCAAGGCCGCAAGGAACTACAAAAGGTCGTGAATGTAGCCCAATCCATCACGCAAACCAGCCTCCTATCCATTAACACTTCCTGCTGCCTCAGCAAAGCAGCCAGCATAATTAAGGACCCCACACACCCAGGACATTCTCTCTTCCACCTTCTTCCGTCGGGAAAAAGATACAAAAGTCTGATGTCACGTACCAACCAACTCAAGAACAGCTTCTTCCCTGCTGCTGTCAGACTTTTGAATGGACTTACCTTGCATTAAGTTGATCTTTCTCTACACCCTAGCTATGACTGTAACACTACATTCTGCACTCTCCCGTTTCCTTCTCTATGAACGGTATGCTTTGACTGTACAGCGCGCAAGAAACAATACGTTTCACTGTATGTTAATACATGTGACAATAATAAATCAAATCAAAATCCTTCAGTCACTGGGTCAAAATGCTGGAATTCCCTCCCTAACAGCACTGTGGGTTTATCTACAGTACGCCACATGCAGCGGTTCAGGAAGGCAGCTCACCACCACCTTCTCAGGGGCAATTGAGGATGGGCAATAAATGCTGGCCAGCCGGCGATGCCCCAACCCCATGAATGATTTTTTTAAAAATCCCGCCATGAACGTATAAACGTTACCTCCATTCCACCTCCCCAGTGCATGGCCTGTGGCCAATATCACTGTATTCAGACACAAGACCATTACTGAAGGTCAGCGCCTGCTCGGATTTTTCTTGTTACCATAGGGGAAGAAAATTAAACCTCAATTCCCAACAATTCTCCACCTCTGAGGAGAGGGTAGTGATTGGCAGCAGACAGTTCCACCCAGCACCATCACAGGGGTTTAAACTAAGTTAGTTTCAAACTAAGGGGTATAATAACTCCTGGAGTCGGCTGTGAAGGAACCGTGCTTTATGGCACAAAATAAAAATATACAATAACCACAAGCCTGTGGTGAACACAACCGGTCCCAACTGGGACAATGCAAGAATGGACCCACTCAGGATCAATGGATCAATCATTACTGCTTTTTAAAATGATGAATATTTGATGAATAATCATCAGAAGGGATTATGTGGGGGTGGGGTTAGTGTGACACCCCATCAGAAGGCACCAGGACCCTGCGCAGCACTTTGCTGGAAGTGGCCAAGTCCGTTACGTGGCAGTTCCTCTGCTAATGATGGTGCCTTGCCCCCTGGAGCTACCAGCCAATCAGAGGGCTGGCAGCCCAGCAGCGCCACTGGAGGGTGAGGGTGCATTGAGGGCATCTTGAAACTCCAGTAGCTGGGGTCTGCGAGCACCAGGGCAGTCAGGTAGACCCCGGCAGTGTTGGATAGATGGGGCATCATTGCCGTGGGGGTTGGGATGTCTCTGCCTGGGTGAAAGAGTGCCCAAAAGGAAGGACCTGCCCCCAACTCCTGGTGGGAAGCGTTTAGTTGGTGGTCTCATGGAGGTGTGAAGAGGGCATTTGAGGGGTTTCATTGGGTCCCGGGCTGGTGGCCGATTTGCCATGTTGCCTGCCAACGGCAGCAGGAAGATGGTGAGAAACATCCAATGCCTTATCACGCCATTTTGCCAATCTTCCCATCCCCCAGCCTGTCAATAATGGGCCTGGAAAGTTCTGGCCTTGTTTCTGCTGTGTTTACATCGTATAAAGAAGTTACACTGAAGAACATGAGGATATCAGAAAGCAGGACACAGGGAAATAGGGCTTGGACTATGAAGACTTCCATTATCTTATTATGGAATCCACCTCACTTATTAAACCTACATTAGGTAATCAGCTGAAGCTCTGTAAATTCCCAGTTACTTACCCATGTGACTATTCTTTATTGAGATTTCAAACAGCCAACTTAGTTTTTTTCTGTCCAGATCTGATTTCCAGGCACACAAACCTCCCAGCAGAATGCCTTACTGTCAGCGAGCAACACTGCCCGGAAACAGGCCTTTCAGCCCAACAGGTCCATGCCGACCAGTTCGGCCCAATTGCCCGCGTTTGGCCCATATCCCTCTAATCCTTTCCCATCCATGTACTTATCCAAATGGTTTTTAAATGTTGCTACTGTACCTGCCTCACCCACTTTTTCTGGCAGCTCGTTCCCACATTCACACCACCCTCTGCGTGAAGAAGTTGTCCCTCAGGTCCCTTTAAAATTTTTCCCCTCTCACCTTAAACCTCTGCCCTCTGGTTTACAATTCCCCTTTCCTGGGAAAAAGACTACGTGCGTTCATCCTATCTCTGTCCCTCATGATTTTATACACCTCAATAAGGTCACCCCTCATTTGTCCACATTCCAGGGAATAAAGTCCTACCCTGGCCAACCTTTCCCTGTAACTCAGGCCCACTAACCCCAGCAACATCCTGGTAAATCTTCTCTACACTCTTTCCAGTTTATCAATGTCTTTCCTATAACAGGGTGACCAAAACTGTGTACAATACTCCAAGTGTGGCTTCACCAACGACTTATACAACTGTAACATAATCATAGAATCGTAGAAACCCTACAGTACAGAAAGAGGCCATTCGGCCCTTCGAGTCTGCATCGACCACAATCCCACCCAGACCCTACTCCCATATCCCTACATATTTTACCCACTAATCCCTATAACCTACGCATCTCAGGACACTAAGGGGCAATTTTAGCATGGCCAACCAACCTAACCCGCACATCTTTGGACTGTGGGAGGAAACCGGAGCACCCGGAGGAACCCACGCAGGCATGAGGAGAATGTGCAAACTCCACACAGACAGTGACCCGAGCCGGGAATCGAACCCAGGTCCCTGGAGCTGTGAAGCAGCAGTGCTAACCACTGTGCTACCGTGCCGCCCTGCTAACCACTGTGCTAACCATAATGTCCCAACTCCGATAGTCAATGCCCTGACTGATGAAGACCAGTGAGCTAAACACCTTCTTTACCACCCTGTCCACCTGCAACACCACTTTCAACAAATGATTAGGTCCCTCGGTCACGGAATCCCGATTGACAGCAGTGTTCCTGCTGAATTTTCTCCGAATCCAGGAATGCTGAGGTGGATTATAACATTCCTAATTCCTGCAACAACCAAATCAGTTCAGTCAGCAAAGGTCGAACCTCTGGCAGGGAACTGTTCTCCGTGCTAATGTCCAATACAAGGATATTCTGTGAGCAGGGTTTTATTGTAAATGCTCTGGCGCCTGGTTTGAACCTTGGCATTTACCTTTATTTCCCGAGGGTGCTCTTCTGTGCTGCCAAGTATTTTGTGCACTGAATAATAAAGATTTAGTCCCTGAAGTTGAGAATTGCTGAAAAGACATCAAGTTGTCGAAGCTTTTCATCTTGCACTCACCAGGACAGACAGAAGAGTGCCAAATTTCAAAGGGAGCGACAACCTTTACAGTGCGGGTAAAGGGTGCTGATTGGTTGGCAAATTGATTCTGATTGGTCAATGTGTTGCCATAGAGATTGCACCCAGGAACAGTTGTTCCCCATGCGTGTAAAAAGGCTGCAATGTCTGGACACATTCCTTTTGTATGCGGGGTGGTGGTATGAATAAATGCAGTCTCCAGTGAGCTTAGGTGACGCACATTGCAAGCTCGGCCGATAACATTTGCAGTCTAATTTCTGTCATTTAGTAGCACGCTAGCCTCTCATTTTGATTTTTTTTGAACGTCAAGTTAAGAATTACTTTTTGGACACCAGAGTGGCCAAAATTAGAACTTTGGGGCTCCTTGGTCACTCCATCTTCTTGGTGTAAGGATCACTGGAAGACAGCAGGATTTGATGAGTGCTGCCACTTGGAGCAGTCTCCATATCTTCCTTCATAGCACAACACATGAATCTCAGCAAGCTGCTGGTGTTTGGGGCAGCGTATCATCCGAAGCCCCGACTGTGAAGGAATTTTGAAATGTGAACCAATCGTTTGTTGCTGTATCTCCACAATTTTGCCTCTTATTTCACACTCGCTCCCCTGAGAGACAGGATTGCCATTACTGAGGCACCTGCAAGCCACGGTGTCTCCACCTATTGTTTTGCACAGATTCCCATCCCACAAAGGGCAGCACGGTGGCACAGTGGTTAGCACTGCTGCCTCACAGCGTCAGGGACCCGGGTTCGATTCCGGCCTCGGGTCACTGTCTGTGTGGAGTTTGCACGTTCTCCCCGTGTCTGCGTGGGTTTCCTCCGGGTTTCCTTCCCCAGTCCAAAGATGTGCAGGTTGGGTGGATTGGCCATGGTAAATTGCCCCTTAGTGTCCACAGATGCGAACGTTGGGTGGATTGGCCATGGTAAATTGCCCCTTAGTGTCCAAAGATGTGCAGGTTGGGTGGATTGGCCATAGCAGATTGCCCCTTAATATCCAAAGATGTGCAGGTTAGTTGGATTGGCCATGGTAAATTGCCCCTTAGTATCCAAAAATGTGCAGGTTAGGTGGATTGGCCATGATAAATTGCCCTTTAGTATCCAAAGATTTGCAGGTTAGGTGGATTGGCCATGATAAATTGCCCTTTAGTATCCAAAGATTTGCAGGTTAGGTGGATTGGCCATGGTAAATGTGTAGGTTTACGGGGATATGGGGGTTTGAGTCTGTTTTAAGATACTTTTCGGAGAGTTGGTGCAGATTCGATGGGCCAAATGGCCTCCTTCTGCACTGTAGGGATTTTATGATTCTATGGTTCATATTCACTTTGATTGATCTCGTCCTGTACCAGACTCCGACCGGCTACGCAGGCCAGATATATTGAGGCTGTCGCAAGTCTCGATTACAGCCACAGCCAAGGACACGTTCCCAGAAACTCTCTTCAGACTGAATTTCAAGTGGGAAGCAAGTTCACCCCCACAGCTACATGTTACAATGGATTTTAAGGAGCATTTTCCGCTCCAAATTGATCCATTTGTTTGGGGGCTGGAAAGGGTTGCATGTTTTCTCTGTGTCATCAAGCCGAGGATTGCAATTATGGAAGTCAGCTCCAGTTGGGTCATCGTGTTGTGCGTTTGTAAATAACTCGTGATAAGATGCCTTTTCCTCCTCCTTACCCTTTGCCCCGTCTGTCAATCCCACAGGTCACAGAATCACTCCACTCTGAGTGTTGTCGTCTTGTCAATTAATCACCGACAATGAAGTCATTCTTTATCTCCTGTCCCAGTCATTACTGTCCTGTCACTGCTCCATTCACAATATTCTCCACAGGTGCAAAAGGCCATTACAAAGGAATTGAAAAGAATAATGGAGCCAGCAGCACAGGTCAGAATCACTCTGGGTCATTCTGTTCTTTTGTAGCTCTGAGACCGTGCCTGTCAAAGGTTAAACCAGAGAACCATAGAATCCCGACAGCGCAGAAGGAGGCCAGTCGGCCCATCGGGTCTGCACAGACTCTCCGAAAGAGCATCTTATCCAGGCCCACTCAAAGTCCAGCTGCACTATGTGTGAGCCTTCACCTGCTCAATGCAGGGCTGCTGCAGGTTCCCATCAACTATCCTCCTGTCTGCAAATAGTTTCCATTCTTTCAACGCTACCGATATTGTGTGTTTTCACAGTGGTTAGCACTGCTGCTTCAAAGCGCCAGGGACCCGGGTTCGATTTCCGGATCACTGTCTATGTGGAGTCTGCACGTTCTCCCCGTGTCTGCGTGGGTTTCCTCCGGGTGCTCCGGTTTCCTCCCACAGTCTGAAAGACGTGCTGGTTAGATGCTCTGGCCGTGCTAAATTCTCCCTCAGTGTACCCGAACAGGCGCCGTAGTGTGGCAACTAGGGGATTTTCACAGTAACTTCATTGCAGTGTTATGTAAAGCTACTTGTGACACTAATAAATAAACTTTAAACTTTAAGCCTTTACGTTTCCTTGGGCAGCAATCTGGACAAATACATTGATAGTTAAATAAAACGAAACTGGAATTGTTTTCCATTTGTCTGTATCTCAGTGGGTGAATGAATGTAAATATAAAACAGGTGGCTGAACATCCCAGAATTTTAGCTTTGTCTGACATTGCCACTGCTTTAATTTATTCCTGCATGTTGAACAGGCCCCTCTGGGTAAGCTTTCTCACAAGTAACTCGTTAACCTATTTTTCTTCAGCGATACTTTTGCCATGGGTCAGCTTTGCTCTATTTCAGTGAATGGATTGAAACAGCATGTGGGGATGTACACGTGAAGCGCTTGGCTCCATGTGAATCTCTCTCCAGCAGTTAATTAGCCTTTAATCGAGCACTCCAATGTTCACTTGTAGTGTGGCTCTGTTCCATTTCATCTGCTTTGTTGCTCCTAACCTCTTTGAACTTGCCAGGAACGCTAAAGGTTGTTCAACCACTCTCCGCAATGTCACTCCTGTCTAATTCGCTAAATTATTGTTTAGCTCTCCTCTCCAAATGAATCGGTAGGAAGGAGCACTGTGTAAATTAGCATCAGCCTGCCCTTCAGGAAGGAGCTGCAATGCTCCAACGTCGTACTCTGTGTGGCACCATGACAACATCTCATTTACATCACTCTGGCTGAAAGGTTTCAGAACCTTCCCTCTAGATTTGCCTACATTTCCATATCCTGCCCCATTTCCTGTTTCCCCACCCCCCATCCCCATTTCCTGTTTCCCCACCCCCCCTCCCATCCCCATTTCCTGTTTCCCCACCCCCCCTCCCATCCCCATTTCCTGTTTCCCCACCCCCCCTCCCATCCCCATTTCCTGTTTCCCCACCCCCCCTCCCATCCCCATTTCCTGTTTCCCCACCCCCCCTCCCATCCCCATTTCCTGTTTCCCCACCCCCCCCCCATCCCCATTTCCTGTTTCCCCCACATCCCCCTCCCCATTCCAGAGCACACTGTGAATTTACGGTGGGAGAGAGGGATCAAAGTTTAAAGTTTTAAAATTTTATTTATTAGTGTCACAAGTAGGCTTACATCAACACTGCAATGAAGTCACTGTGAAAATCCCCTAGAAGCACCTCCCTGTATATTGCAGCGTTTTGGTTAGTTGGGATATTTGTCTCCTTCAGAAGAGACTTGTCCATTGGGGTGCCGGGAGGTCTCAGGGGGTGACTGGATTCCCATCGGGGGTTGACCGGATTCCCCTCTGGGAGGACTGGATTCCCTTCAGGGAGTGACAAGATTCCCCTCTGGGGGTGACTGGATTCCCATGAGGGGGTGACTGGATTCTCATCAGGGGGTGACAGGATTCCCCTCTGGGGGTGACTGGATTCTCATCAGGGGGCGACAGGATTCCCATCAGGGGGTGACAGGATTCCCGTCCGGGGTGACTGGAATCCTGTTAGGGGGTGACTGGGTTCCCATCAGGGGGGGGTGACAGGATTCCCATCAGGGGCTGATTGGATTCCCCTCAGGGGGTGGCTGGATTCCCATCAGTGGGTGACTGGATTCCCGTCAGTGGGTGACTGGATTCCCATCAAGGGGTGACTGGATTCCCCTCAGGATGTGACAGGATTCCTGTCAGGGGGTGACTGGATTCCCCTCAGGGTGTGACAGGATTCCCCTCAGGGTGTGACAGGATTCCCGTCAGGAGGTGACTGGATTCCCCTCAGGGTGTGACAGGATTCCCCTTCAGGGATGGCTGGATTCCCATCAGGGGGTGACAGGATTCCCCTCAGGGTGTGACAGGATTCATGTCAGGGGGTGACTGGATTCCCGTCAAGGGGTGACTGGATTCCCGTCAGGCGGTGACAGGATTCCCCTCAGGGTGTGACAGGATTCATGTCAGAGGGTGATTGGATTCCCTTCAGGGTGTGACAGGATTCCCGTCAAGGGGTGACTGGATTCCCGTCAGGCGGTGACAGGATTCCCATCAAGGGGTGACTGGATTCCCGTCAGGCGGTGACAGGATTCCCATCAAGGGGTGACAGGATTCGTGTCAGGGGGTGACTGGATTCATGTCAGGCGGTGACAGAATTCCCGTCAAGGGGTGACAGGATTCCTGTCAGGGGGTAACTGGATTCCTGTCAGGCGGTGACAGGATTCCCATCAAGGGGTGACAGGATTCCTGGTCAGGCGGTGACAGGATTCCCATCAAGGGGTGACTGGATTCCTGTCAGGCGGTGACAGGATTCCTGTCAGGGTGTGACAGAATTATCGTCAGGCGGTGACAGGATTCCTGTCAAGGGGTGACACGATTCCTGTCAAGGGGTGACTGGATTCCTGTCAGGGGGTGACAGGATTCCCGTCAAGGGGTGACTGGATTCCTGTCAAGGGGTGACTGGATTCCTGTCAGGGGGTGACTGGATTCCTGTCAGGCGGTGACAGGATTCCCGTCAAGGGGTGACTGGATTCCTGTCAGGGGGTGACTGGATTCCCGGCCACAGCCTGCAAGGCTGTTGAATTTGGACATACAGTATCTCTGCGCTCGCTGTACTCCAGGGACGTAATGGGCTGCGTGGGACTGTAAATCTCCTCAAGATCTTAAATTACACCAATTTCACATAATCTCTGAGGGGTAATGGCTGCTGTTAACACAAAGCTAAATAACTGATCGATATATTTAAAAGCTCCGCGTCGCCTTCATTTCCAACTCCAGTCATGCTGCTCCGAAGAAGAGTCACTGCACTCGATAACATGAACTCTGTTTTTCTCTCTCCTCTAATGATTTGATTTGATTTGATTTATTATTGTCACATGTATTAATATACAGTGAAAAGTATTGTTTCTTGCGCGCTATACCGACAAAGCATACCATTCATAGAGAAGGAAAGGAGAGAGTGCAGAGTGCAGTGTTACAGTCATAGCTAGGGTGTAGAGAAAGATCAACTCAATGCAAGGTAGGTCCATTCAAAAGTCTGGCAGCAGCAGGGAAGAAGCTGTTCTTGAGTTGGTTGGTACGTGACCTCAGACTTTTGTATCTTTTTCCCGACGGAAGAAGGTGGAAGAGAGAATGTCCGGGGTGCGTGGGGTCCTTAATTATGCTGGCTGCTTTGCTGAGGCAGCGGGAAGTGTAGACAGAGTCAATGGATGGGAGGCTGGTTTGTGTGATGGATTGGGCTACATTCACAACCCTTTGTAGTTTCTTGCGGTCTTGGGCAGAGCAGTAGCCATACCAAGCTGTGATACAACCAGAAAGAATGCTTTCTATGGTGCATCTGTAAAAGTTGGTGAGAGTCATAGCTGACATGCCAAATCTCCTTCATCTTCTTTCTTAGACTTCATGCCTCCAGACCTCCAGGTTTCTCCAGCATTTCCTATTTTATTTCAGTCCTGCATCAGTGGGTGACACATTCACTCCTGTATTCCAAGTGTGGCCTAACTAATATTCTATAAAGCTGCAACATGACTTGCCAATTTTTAAACTCAATACCCCGGCCGATGAAGGCAAGCATGCCGTATACCTTCATGACTATCTTCTCCACATTGCTGTGGCTCTGGATTCACATGTAGGCCAGACCCGGCAAGGATGGCAGATTTCCTTCCCTAAAGGGACATTAGTGAACCAGATGGGTTTTTACTCTCAAGGTAGTGCGGCGAAGGTTTACCAGGCTGATTCCGGGGATGGCAGGACTGATATGTGAGGAGAGACTGACTAGGTTAGCATTGTTTTCGCTGGAATTCAGACGAATGAGGTGGGGGATCTCCCAGAGACTTATAAAATTCTAACAGGACTAGACAGGGCGCGCAAGAAGCAAATCTGTGGGTTCAAATGCCCCCTCCAGGCACTTCAGCACAATGTGTAAGCCACCACTCCACTGCAGGGGAGTGCTGCGCTGTCCAAGGTGCTGACTTCCACTGGGACCATTAAACCCAGATCCTGTCTGTCCTGTCTCACCGGCAGAATAGATCCCATACCACAAGGGGAGGTTGTGGCGTATTGATATTGTTGCTAGACTAGTAATCCTGACTAATGCTCTGGGGACCCTGGTTCGAATCCCACCACGGTAGATGGTGAAATTTGAATTCAATAAAAATCTGGAATTAAAAGTCAAATGATGAAACCATTGTCAGAAACATAGAAGATAGGAGCAGGAGGAGGCCATTTGGCCCTTCGAACCTGCTCCGCCATTCATCACAATCATGGCTGATCGTCCAACTCAATAGACTAATCCTGCTTTCTCCCCATAACCTTTGATCCCATTCGCCCCAAGTGCTATATCCAGCCGCCTCTTAGACCATAAGACATAGGAGCGGAAGTAAGGCCATTCGGCCCATCGAGTCCACTCCACCATTCAATCATGGTTGATTTCAACTCCATTTACCCGCTCTCTCCCCATAGCCCTTAATTCCTCGAGAAATCAAGAATTTATCAATTTCTGTCTTGAAGACGGTCAACATCTCGGCCTCCACAGCCCTCTGTGGCAATGAATTCCACAGACCCACCACTCTCTGGCTGAAGAAATTTCTCCTCATCTCTGTTCCAAAGTGACTCCCTTTTATTCTAAGGCTGTGCCCCCGCGTCCTAGTCTCCCCTGTTAATGGAAACAACTTCCCTACGTCCATCCTATCTAAGCCGTTCATTATCTTGTAAGTTTCTATCAGATCTCCCCTCAACCTCCTAAACTCCAACGAATACAATCCCACGATCCTCAGACGTTCATCGGATGTCAGGCCTACCATTCCTGGGATCATCCGTGTTTTGGCATCAACTACTTCCTGTGGGAATGAAGTCCACAGGCCCACCACTCTTTGGGTGAAGAAATGTCTCCTCACCTCCATCCTAAATAGTCTACCCCGAATCCTCAGACTGTGACCCCTGGTTCTGGACTCCCCCACCATCGGGAATATCCTTCCTGCATCAACCCCGTAGTCCTGTTAGAATTTTATAAGTCTCTGGGAGATTCCCCCCCTCATTCGTCTGAACTCCAGCGAAAATAATCCTAACCTAGTCAGTCTCTCCTCACATATCAGTCCTGCCATCCCCTGAATCAGCCTGGTAAACCTTCGCTGCACTCCCTTGAGAGTAAAAACCCATCTGGTTCACTAATGTCCTTTAGGGAAGGAAATCTGCCGTCCTTGCCTGGTCTGGCCTACATGTGAATCCAGAGCCACAGCAATGTGGAGAAGGTAGTCACGAAGGTATATGGCATGCTTGCCTTCATCGGCCGGGGTATTGAGTTTAAAAATTGGCAAGTCATGTTGCAGCTTTATAGAACCTTAGTTAGGCCGCACTTGGAATATAGTGTTCAATTCTGGTCGCCACACTACCAGAAGGGTGTGGAGGCTTTGGAGAGGGTACAGAAAAGATTTACCAGGATGTTGCCTGGTATGGAGGGCATTAGCTATGAGGAGAGTTTGGAGAAACTTGGTTTGTTCTCACTGGAACGACGGAGGTTGAGGGGTGACCTGATAGAAGTCTACAAGATTATGAGAGGCATGGACAGAGTGGATAGTCAGAAGCTTTTTTCCAGGGTGGAAGAGTCAATTACTTGGGGGCACAAGTTTAAGGTGCGAGGGGCAAGGTTTAAAGGAGATGTACGAGGCAGATATTTTACACAGAGAGTAGTGGGTGCCTGGAACCCGTTGCCGGGGGAGGTAGTGGAAGCGGATATGGTAGTGACTTTTAAGGGACGTCTTGAATAGGATGGGAATAGAGGGATATGGTCCCCGGAAGGGAAAGGGGTTTTAGTTCAGTCGGGTAGCATGGTCGGTGCAGGCTCAGAGGGCCGAAGGGCCTGTTCCTGTGCTGTAATTTTCTTTGTTCTTTGTTCTTTGACTCTAACCTGCCCTCTGAAATGGCGTAGAAAGCCACTCAGTTCAAGGGCAACTAGGGATGGGCAATAAATGCTGGCAGCCATCGATGCCCATGTCCCATGAATGAGTAAAAAAAAAACTACTTTGAAGAAGAGAGAATTTTCTTGGTGTTCTTGTCATCAACCAACACGGCTGAGAGCCGTTTATCTGCTCATTAACACGTGACACATAGCGAACTCTCACAAACAGCAGCCCGAACTGCTGCGTTTCCCTATATATATATAACCCTCACTGTGCATCAACAGTGCTGAAGAGCTTTGGGACATCCCTGAGGTAGTGAAAGGTAGTTTACGAATGCATGTTTTTCATCCGTTACTGCTTTTATTCCTTGTCCCCATCCTCAGTTTTGATTCCTTCTGCCAAACATTTTGAATGAAGGAATATTTATTCCCAGGCGGCCAGCAGCAGAATGTGTCGTGGGACCCAGGTGGCCAGCTCATCATCCCGTTCCCCTCCCTTCATAAGGGATGGAGGCATTTTGCTGAGTGTAATTTAAATGTATACATTCACGAGATGTGGGTGTCGCTGGCTGGGCCAGCATTTATAGCCTGTCCCTAATTGTCCTGGAATTGAGTATCTCACTCAGCCTTTTCCAAAAGGCAGTTAAGGTTCAACCACATTGCTGTGAGTCTGGAATCACATGTAGGCCAGACCGGGTAAGGACGGCAGATTTCCTTCCCTAAAAGGCAAGGACTGCCATGTGGAATTGTGATATAGCGGCCATCACAGGGGTTGAGGGAGGGGCAGGACTGGCAACTCAACATTCCGGGATATAGAATCTTCAGGCGAGACAGAGGAGGAAGTAATAGAGGGGGAGGAGGTATTGCATTATTAGCACAGGAGTCAGTTACTGCAGTAAGGACGGGCCTATGGGGGTGAGGGGGGTCTATGGGGGCAGGATCTGTGGGGTGGGGCCTGCAGGGGTGCACCCAGGCTGGGGCAGCAGGTAAAACCGCACAAGAGTCCAGAAATCAGGATCGCGCCTCGTGATCTTACAGGAACCAGATTTCCCGCAAAGTCAGTATATTATTTAAGTTTATTCTAATGTTCATTAGCATGTGCTTAACGAGCCCATCACTCAGTCATCCGGGCTCGCTTACCTTTGCTTGCGGGACGTGTTCTCTCCAGCGAGGAAAACACCTGCCCCCCGTGAACAGAGAAGAACAGTCGTGTTGGCTTCACCGGTCGAACCGGTGGCCATTGAGGCCCCTCGGGGAGGCTGAGGGCACAGGGGTGACCCTTGGGTAATCCCAGCCTGGCACCTTGGAGCTGCCTGGTGGTTGGAGGTGGGGCCTATGGGGGTGGGGGGGGGCCTATGGGGGCAGGATCTGTGGGGTGGGGCCTGCAGGGGCGCACCCAGGCTGGGGCAGCCAATCAGGGAGGAAGGGAGGGGTGGCCAGCATTGCGATCAGTGGGGCGGGGGGGGGGGGGGGAATGCCACACTGCAGCTGCAATTGGTGGGGGGATGGCGGGGGAGATGTTGGGGTTACATTTTTGGGCAGTGTGGGGCTCGCAAACAGCCAGGGGCTCCCACAATTGCAGGGGGTGGTTGGTTCAGTTTGGCTGCAACAGCAGAGGCCTGGCAACTCTCTTGCTCTCTCTCTCTCAGAATTCTACACATGTGCAATAGCTCCCTCTGCTGCTGCCTGGCGAATTATGCCCCGTCCACTGCCTGTTGGGGGTAGACACCGTCCAGTCCATTTTTTCAATGTCTAAGTCTGTAAGATTGGGAGTAAAAACTCGCTCAAAAAACAGATCTCCCATTTTCACACTAGCTGGACACTTCGAATTATTATCGTAAAATTCTGCCCATAATCTTGGAGAGGGCATCAAATGAAGCTTTGTGGATAGAGTTAAGGATAAAAAGGGGCAGTCACATTGCTAGCTGTTTATTATAGACTCTCAGATAGTCAGTGGGAAATTGAGGAGCAAATATGCGGTCAGTTTGTGGAGGTGTATAAAAATAACAATAGGGTAATTATATTAGATGATTCCACCTTTCCTGATATTAACCGGGGTTGACATAGTGTTAAAGGCTTGGATGGAATAGATTTCTTGAAATGTGTACAAGGGAACTTTTTAGGCCAATATACAGAGGGTCCAACAAAGACACAGTGCTGTCCCTAATTCTGGGAAATAAAACCAGAAAGGTGGTTGAGGTGGTGGTGGGGGAGCATTTTAGTGATAGCGATCACAACACGGCACAATTTAAGCTTGTTATGGACAAGGAAAAAGACAAGCTGAAAAGAAAAGGTTTTGAATTGGTGGGGGGGGGGCACTCAAAAAGGAAATGGGGGAGGAGGTGATGGAAGGAGAATGGATGACCAGAGATATTCAGGATAAGATAAGAAGGAAGAGAAAAGCTTTTAGCAGATACAAGGGAATCAAATCAGTGGATGTATTAGTGAAGTATTGAAAAGTGCAGGATGGAGCGTAAAAAAGCAATTAGGAAAACAAAGAACAAAGAACAATACAGCACAGGAAACAGGCCCTTCGGCCCTCCAAGCCCGTGCCGCTCCCTGGTCCAAACTAGACCATTCTTTTGTATCCCTCCATTCCCACTCCGTTCATGTGGCTAACTAGATAAGTCTTAAACGTTCCCAGTGTGTCCGCCTCCACCACCTTGCCCGGCAGTGCATTCCAGGCCCCCACCACCCTCTGTGTAAAATATGTCCTTCTGATATCTGTGTTAAACCTCCCCCCCTTCACCTTGAACCTATGACCTCTCGTGAACGTCACCACCAACCTGGGGAAAAGCTTCCCACCGTTCACCCTATCTATGCCTTTCATAATTTTATACACCTCTGTTAAGTCTCCCCTCATCCTCCGTCTTTCCAGGGAGAACAACCCCAGTTTACCCAATCTCTCCTCATAACTAAGCCCCTCCATACCAGGCAACATCCTGGTAAACCTCCTCTGTACTCTCTCCAAAGCCTCCACGTCCTTCTGGTAGTGTGGCGACCAGAACTGGATGCAGTATTCCAAATGCGGCAGAACCAACGTTCTATACATCTGCAACATCAGACCCCAACTTTTATACTCTATGCCCCGTCCTATAAAGGCAAGCATGCCATATGCCTTCTTCACCACCTTCTCCACCTGTGACGTCACCTTCAAGGATCTGTGGGCTTGCACACCCAGGTCCCTCTGCGTATCTACTCCCTTTATGGTTCTGCCATTTATCGTATAGCTCCTCCCTACATTATTTCTACCAAAATGCATCACTTCGCATTTATCTGGATTGAACTCCATCTGCCATTTCTTTGCCCAAATTTCCAGCCTATCTATATCCTTCTGCAGCCTCTGACAATGCTCCTCACTATCTGCAAGTCCTGCCAATTTTGTGTCGTCCGCAAACTTACTGATCACCCCAGTTACACCTTCTTCCAGATGGGGGGATATGAGAAAACTCTGGCTGATTAAAGTCAGGAGGTTTGGAGGGGATTTGCGGAAAAACATTACCCAGAGGGTGGTGATGGGTCTGCAATGAGCTGCCTGGGAGGGTGGTGGAGGCGGGATGCCTCACATCCTTTAAAAACTACCTGGATGAGCACTTGGCACGTCATAACATTCAAAGCTCTGGGCCAAGTGCTGGTAGATGGGATTGGGTAGGAGGTCAGGTGTTTCTCGCATGTCAGTGCAGGCCCAATGGGCCGAAGGGCCTCTTCTGTCCAGTGCAATTCTGTGATTCTGTAAAGGACATAAGTGAACCAGATGGGTTTTAACAATAATTTATCGTAGTTGCCATGGTCATGACTTTTCAATGCCAGATCGATTGACTAAATCAAAATTCCACTGGCTGCCATGGTGGGATTTGAACCCGTGCCCTCCAGTGGATCAGGCTGGGCCTCTGGGTTACTCGTTCAGTGATGTTACCACTACGCCACCAGCTGATTCCTCCCAGCTAAGGCCAGGAGTCCACCTTCTTTATAATCTTCACTCCAGAGAGCCTGAAAAGATGGTTTACACAGAGAGAGAGTTTCAAAAAGCAGCACTGATCCTGGTGTTACTCCCACACTCAGCGAGGAAGAGCTTGTCCAGAATGTATTCAACACGGAATGCATTGGACGGCCAAGCCAACCGCTACCCTAAGGTTTGAACCTGTAAATAAGAACATTTCTGAACTCTCGACAGAAAATCGGACGACTCTTCTTTAATCTGAGCTCTACAGCAGCACTGAGAGAGGGGACACTGGCAGCCAGCATCTGTTCTTTCAGCCTCATCAACAATGAAAATGTTGGATGTTTACAAATGTTTGGATGGGTTTTCGTGGGGTTTCGTAGGGCAGCATGGTGGCACAGTGGTTAGCACTGCTGCTTCACAGTGCCAGGGATCCAGGTTCGATTCCGGCCTTGGGTCACTGTCTATGCGGATTCAACACACTCTCCCCGTGTCTGCCTGGGTTTCCTCCGGGTGCTCTGGTTTCCTCCCGCAGTTCAAAGATGTGCCAGTTAGGTGCATTGGCCGTGCTAAATTGCCCCTTACTGTCCCGAGATGTGCATGTTAAGTGGATTGGTCATGCTAAATATGTTGGGTTAGGGTGGGAGAGAAGGCCTGTCAGATACTCTGTCAGAGAGTCGGTGCTGACTCGATGGGCTGAATGGCCTCCTTCTGTATTTTAGGGATTCTGCTCGTCTCCCTCAGGAGCCAGACAACCCCGGAACACCATGGATTACCATTGGACAATTCGGAGAAACACATCCCTAGGGTGGCACAGGAGCACAGTGGTTAGCACTGCTGCATCACAGCTCCAGGGACCTGGGTTTGAATCCCGGCTCGGATCGCTGTCTGTGTGGAGTTTGCATATTCTTCCTGTGTCTGCGTGGGTTTCCTCCAGTTTCCTCCCACAGTCCAAAAATGTGCGGGCTAGGTAGATTGGCCATTCTAAATTGCCCCTTAGTGTCCCGGGATGCATAGGTTAGAGGGGTTAGTGGGTAAATATGTAGGGATATGTGGATATGGCCTGGGTGGGATTGTGGTCGGTGCAGACTTGATGGGCCGAATGGCCTCTTTCTGCACCGTAGGATTCTATGACCAAATGAGCTGTGTGTAAGAGTCACGTGGACTCAGAACGTTAACTCTGTTTCTCTCTCCATAGATGCTGCCAGAGTTTTTCCAGCACTTTTGGTTATGATTTGATATCAAAGAACAAGAACAAAGAAATTACAGCACAGGAACAGGTCCTTTGGCCCTCCAAGCCTGCACCAACCATGCTGCCCGACTGAACTAAAACCCCCTACCCTTCCGGGGACCATATCACTCTATTCCCATCCTATTCATGTATTTGTCCAGACGTTCCGTAAAACTCACTATCGTATCTGCTTCCACTACCTCCCCTGGCAGCGAGTTCCAGGCACCCACCACCCTCTGTGTAAAAAACTTGCCTTGTACATCTCCTTTAAACCTTGCCCCTCACACCTTAAACCTATGCCCCCTAGATTTTGAATCTTCCACCCTGGTAAAAAGCTTCTGACTATCCACTCTGTCCATGCCCCTCATAATCTTGTAGAATTCTATCAGGTCATCCTTCAACCTCCGTCGTTCCAGTGAGAACAAACCAAGTTTCTCCAATCTCTCCTCGGAGCTAATGCCCTCCATACCAGGCAACATCCTGGTAAATCTTTTTTGAACCCTCTCCAAATTCTCCACATCTTTCTGGTAGTGTGGCGACCAGAATTGAACACTATATTCCAAGTGCGGCCTAACTAAGATTCTATAAAGCTGCTATATCCATGCCCTCATTATTTTAGAGACCTCGATAAGAACACCACTAAGCCTACTCAAGGGAAAAAAAGTCCCAGGGTATTCAGCCTCTCATTATAACTCAAAGCATCAGGACCCCATAACATCCCAGTAATTCTTTTCTGCACACTTTCCAGCTTAATAATCTCCTTTCTATAAGGGTGACCAGAACAATACACAGCATTCCAAGTATGGTCTTATCAATGTCTTGTACAACTTCAACAAGACGTCCCAACTCCTGTGTTCAATGTTCTGACCAATGAAACCAAGCATGCAGAATGCCTTCTTCACCACTCTATCCACCAGTGACTCCACTTTCAAGGAGCTATCAATCTGTACCCCGAGATCTCTTTGTTTTGTAACTCTTACCAACACCCGACCATTAACTGAGTAAGTCCTGCGCTGGTTCAATCCACAAAAATGCATCACCTCGCATTTATCTAAATTAAACTCCATCTGCCATTCAACAGCCCACTGGCCCAATTGATCAAGATCCCATTGCAACCCTCGATAACCTTCTTCACTGTCCACAATGCCACAAATCTTGGTGTCAACTGCAAACTTACGAACCATGCCTCCTAAATTCTCATCCAAATCATTAATATTAATGACAAATAACAGTGGACCCAGCACTGATCCCTGAGGCACCCCACTGGTCACAGGCCTCCAGTTTGACCAAAAAACAACCCTCTACAACTACCCTCTGTCTTTTCATAGAAACCCTACAGTGCAGAAGGAGGCCATTCGGCCCATCGAGTCTGCACCGACCACAATCCCACCCAGGCCCTACCCCCACATATTTTACCCGCTAATCCCTCTAACCTACGCATCCCAGGACTCTAAGGGGCAATTTTTAACCTGGCCAATCAACCTAACTCGCACATCTTTGGACTGTGGGAGGAAACCGGAGCACCCGGAGGAAACCCACGCGGACACGAGGAGAATGTGCAAACTCCACACAGACAGTGACCCGAGCCGGGAATCGAACCCGGGACCCTGGAGCTGTGAAGCAGCAGTGCTAACCACTGTGCTACCGTGCCGCCCCACGGTAGGCTTCTGTCATCAAGCCTAATTTGTATCCATTTGGCGACCTCACCCTGGATCCCGTGAGATTTAACCAAATGCTGTCTGCTTTTGTTTTTAAATGTTTACATTTTTAAACACTGAAACCGCTTGCCCTTGTTGGGAATATCAGTGCGGTTTGAGAAAAGCAAACACTGATCCCACACTCAACACCCCCCAACACAGAACTGAGCAGAGAGTGTGAAATGTGACTGGTGTGAGTGTGGATTGTCTTTTAAAAGTGGGTAAGAAACACTCCTCCATTTTCAAATCTTTACCTTGTTTATGTAGCATCTCGGACTCCCCTGTCACTCACTCTCCATCTGAATTAATCTCTATTCCTCACTGTCTAACTGTTACTCTCTGCATTGCTCCCTCTCCCTATCTCTCTGTTACTCTGCATCGCTCCATCTCTCTCTCTTCCTCTCTCTCGCTATCTCTCTCATCCACCATGTTGTTCATCATTAAGGGGTCTAATCACGGAGAATGCAAACACTCTTTCTGTTTCTGTCTTGGCAGAATTGGCAACATTAGTGGATATTTCAAGACTGGATTCACACAATACAGACAGAACGCTGGTGAGCTCAGTACACGTGGTACCTGAATGTTACAATGTTAGAATCTGTATTCAGACAACTGTCACCCCACAGGGTCCAAACTTCACTGTGTTAATTTGATTTGATTTGATTGATTTGTATTGGGATGCAGTGAAAAGTATTGTTTCTTGTGCGCTATACAGACAAAACATTCCGTACATAGAGTACACAGGGGAGAAGGAGAGGAAAGGGTGCAGAATATAGTGTTGCAAAGAACAAAGAACAATACAGCACAGGAACAGGCCCTTCGGCCCTCCAAGCTCATGCCGCTCCCTGGTCCAAACTAGACCATTCTTTTGTATCCCTCCATTCCCACTCCGTTCATATGGCTGTCTAGATAAGTCTTAAACGTTCCCAGTGTGTCCGCCTCCACCACCTTGCCTGGCAGCGCATTCCAGGCCCCCACCACCCTCTGTGTAAAATATGTCCTTCTGATATCTGTGTTAAACCTCCCCCCTTCACCTTGAACCTATGACCCCTCGTGAACGTCACCACCGACCTGGGGAAAAGCTTCCCACCGTTCACCCTATCTATGCCTTTCATAATTTTATACACCTCTGTTAAGTCTCCCCTCATCCTCCGTCTTTCCAGTGAGAACAACCCCAGTTTACCCAATCTCTCCTCATAACTAAGCCCCTCCATACCAGGCAACATCCTGGTAAACCTCCTCTGTACTCTCTCCAAAGCTTCCACGTCCTTCTGGTAGTGTGGCGACCAGAACTGGACGCAGTGTTCCAAATGCGGCCGAACCAACGTTCTATACATCTGCAACATATCTTGTTCGTTCAATACCAGATTCCATTCTTTTGTTCAAGAAGTTATTATATCTCATTTAAATAGGAAATTTAATAGAAATTAAGAAGAAAGAAAGGTTTTTATTAGGAATTTACTCTGATGTATTTTTAATGAGTAAGGGAATCGAGGGTGATGGGGATAAGGCGGGAAAGCGGGGTTGAGGATTATCAGATCAGTCATGATCTCATTGAGTGGTGGAGAGGATATGATGGGCCGAATGGCCTACTTCTGCTCTCACATCTCATCGACTAGCACCACCCAGCCAGAGAGAAGCCACATGAGCTCGGATGTGGATTGAAATGGAGAAACCGAGGAAACAGCAATCACTTTATTCTACAGCCACCATGTGAATGATATTTGCATGAGGATATTCTAGAGAACAGAAGGTCATGTGGTGTGGTGCTTCTGAGCCTGATGCTCTGAGTTCCAGTCCCATTCCTGGGTGGTCCAGGAAGATATGTAAACGACACCAGCAAACAGATTGAGTATCAGCTTGTAAGTGTTCGCGACACACACCGATGGCAGGTGGTAAGAATGGGAGAGTCTCCTGGTGAAATGGTCAGTATCCATAGCTCCAGACTACAATTATAAAGATTGTACATAATTGTTTTTAATTCATGGGACGTGGGCATCACTGGCTGGGCCAACATTTATTGCCCATCTGAATTGCCCTAGGCCATTTCAGTGGGCATTTAAGATTTAGGAATCATAGAGTCCTGCAGTGCAGAAGGTGGCCATTCAGCCCATTGAGTCTGCACCAACTCTCCGACAGAACATCTTGCCCAGGCCATATCCCTATAATCCCACATATTTACCCCACTAATCCCCCTAAGCTATACTTGGCCATCCACCGAACCTGCACACCTTTGGACTGTGGGTGGAGCATCCGGAGCAAACCCACACTGACACGGAGAACTCCACACATCAACCACATTACTGTGGATCTGGAGGCCAGATCTCATATATAGGCCAGACCAGGCAAGAGGGGCATTTACGACTACTGACAAGGGTTTCATTAATCTTTCAATTCCAGATATTTGTGGAATTCAAACTTCACCATCTGCTATGGTGGGATTTGAACCCGGGTCCCCAGTGCATTACCCTGGATCTCTGGATTACTAGTCCAATGACAATACCTACTGCACCGCCGGCTTCTCTGTAATGTGTTTCATTCCTTAGGTGTGACCCAACGAGAGAGTAGGCTGCTATTTTTCATCTCAGGTTAAAATCATAGATCCCTACAGTGCAGAAGGAGGCCATTCGGCCCATCGAGCCTGCACCGACAACAATCCCACCCACACAATATTCCCGAACCCCACATCTTTACCTGGCTAATCCCCCTGACACTAAGGGTCAATTTACCATGGCCAATCAACCTAACCTACACATCTTTGGAGTGTGGGAGGAAACCGGAGAACTCGGAGGAAACCCACGCAGACACGGAGAGGACGTGCAGACTCCGCACAGACAGTCACCCAAGGCCAGAATCGAACCCAGGTCCCTGGTGCTGTGAGTGCTAACCACTGTGCCACCGTGCCGCCCCCAATGATTCCAGAAAAGATTTTGCTCGGTAGAGAAATGTAGAAGTTGCTACTTTTTTGATAGCAGCTTCATTTTGAAAGTCAAGATAAGTTCCTAAAATGCAGGTCAATTATTCGGTCTCTGTGGGACGATCATTGTCGGGAAACTGGCTCTGTACAAATTCTTTCTCAAAGTTAAATAACCTTGGAGTGTTTCGATATGTTTCTCTCCAAAAACACTGAGCTGTCCAACAACAGATGCAATATTATTTTAGGATGAGGTTGGGCAGAGATATACTTTGCATTCACAGAATATATATGATAGAAAGGTCCTTGATCAGTAAGGGGATCAAAGGTTATGGGGAAAAGGCGGGACAATGGGGTTGAGAAACATATCAGCCATGATTTGAATGGTGGAGCAGACTCGATGGGCTGAATGGCCTAATTCTGCTCCTATACCTTATGGTCTTCAAAATGGCAGTTGTTAAGCCATCTGATCAAAAACTAAAAATGTGAATTGGAAAATACACAGCTTCCTGGTATCAGCAAACATCATTTTCCCAAACTCCACCTGGAGGTCAAACAACTCAGCAATCATACTGCTTCCTTTTTCATTTCTACATTTCAATTTTCCCATTCGTCATGTCTCTGATGTTGTCTCTTTGCAGATTCGCTTGCTCTTTTGATTTATTGATTTCCACTTGTTCCAATTCTACGCTTGTTTCACGGGAAGATATTTGTTTGCCACAATTTGCTACAGTGGGAGAATTTCTCCAGGAACTGGCTGTGAGTGGCCCTAATGAGCTACGCTGTGCATCGGACGTTCTGCCTGAAGCCAATTATCCCCAAGAGTCAAGAACTCTGAGCACTCCAGAGCTAAATGCAGGAGTTACAGCTCATTACAGCTGAAGTGGCTCCTATTCTACCAAGCACAGGCCTTCCTTCAAGAACAAAGAACAAAGAAAATTACAGCACAGGAACAGGCCCTTCGGCCCTCCAAGCCTGCACCGACCATGCTGCCCAACTGAACTAAAACCCTCTATCCTTCCGGGGACCATATCCCTCTATTCCTATCCTGTTCATGTATTTGTCCAGACGTCCCTTAAAAGTCACTATCGTATCTGCTCCCACTACCTCCCCCGGCAGCGAGTTCCAGGCACCCACCATCCTCTGTGTAAAAAACTTGTCTCGTACATCTCCTTTAACCTTGCCCCTCACACCTTAAACCTATGCCCCCTAGTAATTGACTCTTCCACCTTGGGAAAAAGCTTCTGACGAGCCACTCTGTCCATGCCTCTCATAATCTTGTAGACTTCTATCAGTCACCCCTCAATCTCCGTTGTCCCAGTGAGAACAAACTAAGTTTCTCCAACCTCTTCTCTTAACTAATGCCCTCCATACCAGGCAACATCCTGGTAAATCTTTTCTGTACCCTCTCCAAAGCCTCCACATCCTTCTGGTAGTGTGGCGACCAGAATTGAACACTACATTCCAAGTGCGGCCTAACTAAGGTTCTATAAAGCTGCAACATGACTTGCCAATTTTTCAACTCAATACCCCGGCCGATGAAGGCAAGCATGCTGTATGTCTTCTTGACTACCTTCTCCACCTGCATTGCCACTTTCAGTGACCTGTGTACCTGTACACCCAGATCCCTCTGCCTATCAATACTCTTAAGGATTCTGCCATTTACTGTAATGTCTGTCCTTAGTCAGTCCGTATCTCTCTATTCCCTCAGGTAAAGCTGATGTTTTTTTTCTTCATTGTTTCATGGGATGTGGGCGTCGCTGATTGGACCAGTTTGTTGCCCACCCCTAATTGCCCTTTGAACTGAGTGTCTCGCTCGGCCATTTCAGAAGACGGTTAAGAGTCAACCACATTGCTGTTGGTCTGGAGTCACATGTAGGCCAGACCGGGTAAGGACAGCAGATTTCCTTTCTTAAAGGACATTAGTGAACCAGATGGGTTTTTCCAACAATCAACAATGATTTCATGGTCACCGTTAGACTTTTAATTCCAGATTTTTTAAAATTGAATTCAAATTTCACAAACTGGTGGGATTCAAACCCGGGTCCCCAGGGCATTACCCTGGGTGTCAGTCCGAGTATTAGAGTAAAACAATCCAATAGTTCTATGAATGTTCCCTGTTTATTCTTGCAAATCACAGGCCCATAGGGCCTGGGGCGGGATTGTTGTCGGTGCAGACTCGATGGGCTGAATGGCCTCCTTCTTAGGGCGGCACGGTAGCACAGTGGTTAGCACTGCTGCTTCACAGCTCCAGGGTCCCGGGTTCGATTCCCGGCTTGGGTCACTGCCTGTGTGGAGTTTGCACATTCTCCTCGTGTCTGCCTGGGTTTCCTCCGGGTGCTCCGGTTTCCTCCCACAGTCCAAAGATGTGCGGGTTAGGTTAATTGGCCAGGTTTTAAAAAAAATTGCCCCTTAGAGTCCTGGGATGCGTAGGTTAGAGGGATTAGTGGGTAAAATATGTGGGGGTAGGGCCTGGGTGGGATTGTGGTCGGTGCAGACTCGATGGGCCGAATGGCCTCCTTCTGCACTGTAGGGTTTCTATGATTTCTATGATTTCTGCCCTGTAGGGATTGTATGACCCGGACTAAGCTCACGAATACTGTAGTAAAACGTGTGAAGGGTGATTTCACGGATAATTTGTAAACACTACGGAAGAAATTTGTTTTTTGTAAAAGATGATGAAATGTAGCAGCGAACTTGGCAACAGTTTCTGAATCTGTGTGAAAATTACTCGGTTGTAACAACAGCCCACGTAAATATTGAAGCATCAAGACTATTTGTGAGTTTGACTTTTTGTTTATGGCTGCTTGTTTTGCGATTCTAATTGGTGCAGTTTTGAGGCTGTGAGGTCGGTGGGAGGTCGAGTGGGACCATTTCTGTTGGGGCTGCACCAACTTCCCCAGTATTTTCTGACCTGGTATTGGGAGGCAGCAGTAAGGTCGCTCCAAGCCTAATTACCAGCGAATAACTCACAGTGCATTTGGCAAGAACAATCAGCAGTGTTGGAGGGTCTTCGGGTAAAGGGGGCTTGAGTTGATCACGGGGAGGGGATTGTGGAGCAGATTTTTGACAGCACTGTGAGCAGATCGAGTCCAATCGCAAACATAATGGTGATCCGTCATAAAAAATGGTGTCAAGGCCTTTCCACTGAGAGAAAACGGGCAAGAGAGCCAGAAAGAGTTTATTTATTAGTGTCACCAGTAGGCTTACACTAACACTGCAATTAAGTTACTGTGAAAATCCTCTAGTTGCCACACTCTGGCCCCTGTTCGGGTACACTGAGGGAGAATTTAGCTTGGCCAATTCACCTAACCAGCACGTCTTTCGGACTGTGGGAGGAAACCGGAGCACCCAGAGGAAACCCACGCAGATACGGGGAGAACGTGCAAACTCCGCACAGACAGTGACCCAAGTTGGGAATCGAATCCAGGTCCCTGGTGCTGTGAGACAGCAGTGCTAACCACTGCCGCCATGCCGTCCCTCGATTGAAGGTGCTTGCTTTGTTATAACTATGTAGCAACAGTGAGGGTGTGAAACTGGCTCTGGAGTGGGGTCTGCATTGGCAGAATGTTACTCGTTCTGGATATCTGAAATAAAGACAATAATTGCTGAAGATTCTCAGCAGGTCAGGCAGCATCTGTGCTGAGTCATTTACAGCATTTTCTGTTTTTAATCTCGATTAGTTTAGGGTGTGTTCTGGACTGAGATTTGTCTTGGAGTGCGGGTTCATAGAATCCCTACAGTGCAGAAGGAGGCCATTCAGCCCACCAAGTCTGAACAATTCTCTGACAGGAACCCTCCCAAGCCCATTTACCCCGCTAATCCCCCTAACCTGCACACCTTTGGACACTAAGGGACAATTTAGCACGGCCAATGCACCTAACCAGTACATCTTTCGGACTGTGGGAGGAAACTGGAGCACCCCGAGGAAGCCCACGCAGACACGGGGAGAACGTGCAGACTCTGCACAGACTGTGACCCAAGCCGAGAATTGAACCCGGGTCCCTGGCGCTGTGAGGCAGCAGTGTGAGAGGGCAGCTGCTCGGGGCAACAATCCACCATCATCCCCCCTACCATCCAACCACCAATGGCCTGACTATGGGACAAGCTGTGAGGTTAAGATTAAGTTTATAATCTATCTGTGAGGCCACGGCCCACACTGACGTCTCACCTACACCCAGTCAGAAAGAATTATCTTCCACACATCAGATTGTCAATGATGTTAATCTAGATAAAGCTTGCCCCCATATGAAAAATGAAATCATACACGTAAGATGTGTCGGTTCACAAGGCATTGCCCATTACTCTTTACTTACCCACTAACTTCAGCGAGGCATATTTATTCAACTCCTTGCCCGGGACCTGCTGTTCAAACGAATGCGAACTTTGCCCCAGGGTGGGATAGGATTGAGGTTGGGCCATCTGAGGGATAAGAGGATAGGTTGGGCCTGCGTTGTTCATCTGCGTCTGGTCTGCAAAACATTGAAGAGAACACAATATTCATCGTGAATACAGAAGAGAAAGTGTGAAAAGCATTAATCACAATCTCCACCCACATACTGAGGGGAGCTTGTCTTTTCATTTCACAGATAAAGCTCATTAGTAAAAGGTCTGTAAAGAAAACCACACAACACAATGACCTCGGACTATTAACGCTTTGGAAAAAGCCAATTGAGATAAACCCTGTTAATGTGAACTGTGATAATATGAAATTGTTTCGCAAGAACCTGGTCTCCGGCGACATTCTATTATGATTTTGAACCCGTTGATAAAATATTAATATAGAATGCTAACATCATACATGATGTAATACAGCAATAACATGAATAAAATATAATGAAAAATGATTCTCCGTACAATATGTTCCTGTGGGGGGGTTGCACATTTTCAATGGAGAGGAAAACTGTCGAATAAATTAAAGACACTTCCCATTTTGTTAGCTCTTTAATATTCTTTCATGGGATGTGGGTGTTGTTGGCATCGCCAGCATTTGTTGCCCATCCCTCATTGTCCTTGAACTGAACACTTCAGTTAAGGGTCAACCACATTGTTGTGGGTCTGGAGACATAAGTAGGCCAGACCAGATAAAGACAATTCCTTGAAGGACATTTTTTATTAAAGAGTTCCAGTGCTTTTATTTCCAGCCAACAAACAGAGGCAAAGATTTCTCGGAGGATCTTAGCGCGTTACATAAATGTTTGCATACATAAATTTCAGGAAAGTGAAAACGGATAAGGCTCTTGAGGAATACAACGAGAGCGGGAAAGAGCTTAAACAGGGACTTAGATGGGGCTAAAAGGGGCCATGAAATGTCCTTGGCAGGCAGGCTTAAGGAGAATCCCAAGGCTTTCTATGCGTATATTAGGAGAAAGAGGGTGGCTAAGGAAAGGGTGGGTCCACTCAAGGACAGTGGAGAGAATTTGTATATGGAGCCAGATGAGATGGGTGAGGTCCTTAATGAGTACTTTGCATTTGTATTCACAAAGGAGAAGGATGTGGTGATTGGTGAATGTAGACCACCTGTAGAAAGGTGGAAGGGGAGAGTAGAAAGGAGGATGTTGACATTCTAGGACATGTTGCGATAAAAAGAGAGGAGGTATTGGAGGTTTTGAAAAACATTAAGGTGGACAAATCCCCAGGGCGAGATAGGGTCTATCCCAGAATACTGAGAGAGGCGAGGGAAGAAATTGCTGAGGTCTTGGCCAAAATCTTTGTATCCTCTTTCGTCACGGGTGAGGTACCAGAGGATTGGAGAGTAGCTAACATTGTTCCTCTGTTTAAGAAGGGCAGACGAGACAATCTGGGAAATTACAGCCTGTGAGCCTCACATCAGCGGTGGGGAAATTATTGGAGAAGATTCTTAGGGACAGGATGTACTCACATCTGGAAGAGAATAGGCTCATTAGCGATAGGCAGCATGGTTTTGTGAAGGGGAGGTCTTGTCTCACAAACTTGATTGAGTTCTTTGAGGAAGTGAACTGGCTTGGTCATAGAAGACAGAGGGTGGTAGTGGAAGGGTCTTTTTCCGGCTGGAGGCCTGTGACTAGTGGTGTTCCGCAGGGCTCTGTATTGGGACCTCTGCTGTTTGTGATTTATATAAACGATCTGGAAGAAGGAGTAACTGGGGTGATCAGTAAGTTTGCGGACGACACAAAACTGGCAGGACTTGCAGATAGTGAGGAACATTGTCAGAGGCTACAGAAGGATATAGATAGGCTGGAAATTTGGGCAAAGAAATGGCAGATGGAGTTCAATCCTGATAAATGCGAAGTGATGCATTTTGGTGGGAATAATGTAGGGAGGAGCTACACGATAAATGGAAGAACCACAAAGGGTGTAGAGACGCAGAGGGACCTGGGTGTGCAAGTCCACAGATCTTTGAAGGTGACGTCACAGGTGGAGAAGGTGGTGAAGAAGGCATATGGCATGCTTGCCTTTATAGGACGGGGCATAGAGTATAAAAGTTGGTGTCTGATGTTGCAGATGTATAGAACGTTGGTTCGGCCGCATTTGGAATACTGCGTCCAGTTCTGGTCGCCACACTACCAGAAGGACGTGGAGGCTTTGGAGAGAGTACAGAGGAGGTTTACCAGGATGTTGCCTGGTATGGAGGGGCTTGGTTATGAGGAGAGATTGGGGAAACTGGGGTTGTTCTCCTTGGAAAGACGAAGGGTGAGGGGAGACTTAATAGAGGTGTATAAAATTATGAAAGGCATAGATAGGGTGAACGGTGGGAAGCTTTTCCCCGGGTCGGTGGTGACGTTCATGAGGGGTCATAGGTTCAAGGTGAAGGGGGGGAGGTTTAACACAGATATCAGAAGGACATATTTTACACAGAGGGTCGTGGGGGCCTGGAATGTGTTGCCGGGCAAGGTGGTGGAGGCGGACACACTGGGAACGTTTAAGACTTATCTAGACAGCTATATGAACGGAGTGGGAATGGAGGGATACAAAAGAGTGGTCTAGTTTGGACCAGGGAGCGGCGCGGGCTAATTGTTCTTTGTTTCTCGTTTCAAGGCTTCATTCTATGATCATCTTGCTGGTGCCAGAACAGAGCGAGACTGCGGATAGTTGGGAACCTGTCTCGGGGGCAGGGAATTCAGATGGTGTTCGTAAAGCAGCAGTGGAAATGAATAGGGTTGGGAAGCATTTTCTGATCAGGGCCAGTGTGATCTCCTGGACTCGTTTCGATCGCCTCAGGGGGTCGGAGAGGAATTTCCCAGATTTTTTTTTCCCCATATTGGCCCTGGGGTTTTTCACTCTGGGTTTTCGCCTCTCCCTGGAGATCACATGGTCTGGAATGGGGGGGTAGGGGTGAGTTAATAGGTTGTGATGAACAAAGCATCGTAGCTGTGAGGGACAGCTCGGTGGATAGGATATTAGGATGTAGATAGGCTGGAAAATTGGGCGGGGATCCTGGATTCAGAATTCAATCCTGGACCGGGGAGCGGCGCGGGCTTGGAGGGCCGAAGGGCCTGTTCCTGTGCTGTATTGTTCTTTGTTCTTTGTTGTTCTTTGATAAAAAATATTGACCAGGGCAGGGCAGTGGATGTTGTGTAGATGGACATTAGTAAAGCCTTCAATAAGGTTCCTCATGGCAGGCTGATACAGAAGGTGAAGTCATGTGGGATCCGAGGTGAGCTGGTAAGATGGATACAAAACTGGCTTGGGCACAGAAAGCAGGGAGTAGCTGTGGAAGGGCACTTTTCTAACTGGAGGTCTGTGACAAGCGGTGTTCCACAGGGACCAGTGCTGGGGCCTCTGTTGTTTGTAATATATATAAATGATTTGGGGGAAAATGTAAGTCTGATCACTAAATTTGCAGATGATACAAAAATTGGGGGGGTAGTGGATAGTGAGGAGGATTGTCAGAGGATACAGCAGGATATAAATCAGCTGGAGACCTGGGACGAAATGTGAGATAACGTGAGTTGCAGAAGGAAAGTATACAGTAAATGGTAGAGCCCTTAGAAATATTAGCATACAGAGGGATCTAGGTGTGCAGATCCAGAATTCCCTGAAGGTGGCAACTCAGGTGGACAAGATGGTCAAGACGGCGTATGATATGCTAGCCTCGATCGGTCGGGGCGTTGAGTATAGGAATTGGAAAATCATGTTGCAGCTTTGGTTAGGCTGCATTTGGAGTATTGTGTACAATTCTGGTCGCCACACTACCGGAGGGATGTTGATGCATTGGAAAGACTCCAGAGGAGATTGACCAGGATGTTGCCTGGTTTGGCGGATATGAACTATGAAGAAAGGTTGAACAAACTTGGGTTGTTTTCATTAGAGCATCGGAGGATGAGGGGGGATCTGATAGAGGTTTACAAGATTATGACAGGTTTGGATAGAGTGGATAGTGAGAGTCTTTTTCCCAGTGTTGAAGGGTCAATTACTCAGGGGGCATAGGTTGAGAGGGGGAAAGTTTAAAAGAGAGATGTAAGGGGCACACTTTTCACACAGAGGGTGGTGAATGCCTGGAACGCGCTGCCGGAGGAGGTGGTGGAAGCAGATTCTATAACAATGTTCAAGAAGCATCTGGATAGATACATGAATATGGCAGAGAATAGAGGGATATGGACCACGTAGAAGCAAGAAAATATTAGATTAGAGAGGCATCTGTGACGGCACAGACTTGGTGGGCCGAAGGGTCTATTGCTGTGCTGTACTGTTCTTTGTTTGCATTCTCCCCATGTCTGCGTGGGTTTCCTCCAGTTTCCTCCCACACTCCGAAAGTCATGCTGGTTAGGTGGATTGGCCATGCTAAATTCTCCCTCGGTGTACCCGAACAGGCGCCAGATACTTTCTGAAATTCAATCTATGTTTGTGTGTTCAATGCTGGAACAAGCTCATTCGACCCAAAGTGGTTCATACCAGACTCCATGCTCTACATAATCCTCTTCCCTAACCCTATCCTTCTCTTCCTTTCTCTCTCCATTTCTCTTCGCCACAGCAAGGATAGACACACCTAAATGAATCCTCTCTCACACGGAATGCCCTGTTTGAAGTTTAGAACCATCTTGCTGCAGAATAGACCAGCCGACAATTCAAGGAATCGCATCTGCAGAAGCCAATCCATTGGATGGTGACGCTTGGATGGTGAAACTCCAAAGATGTGCAGGTTAGGTGGGTTGGCCATGCTAAATTGCCCCATAGTATCAGGGGGAACTAGCAGGGTAAATACACGGGGTCACAGGTGGGATTGTTGTCGGTGCAGCTCGATGGGCCGAATGGCCTCTTTCTGCACTGTAGGGGCTTTTCAGAGTAACTTCATTGCAGTGTTAATGTAAACCTACCTGTGACACTAATAAATAAACTTTGAACTTTAAACTAGTGAACCAGATGGGTTTTTGCAACAACGGACTTTCGATTTCAGCTTTTATTATTTGAATCTAGATTCCACCAGGTGCCACGGTGGGATTTGAACCCACGTCCCCAGACCATTAACCTGGGCCTCTGGATTACCTGATATTATCACTGCACTACTGCAGAGTAGGTACTTGGCATGGCAAAGGGGATGGTATCAAGAACATAAAGGTCATTGGCATAAACCTGCCATAGCATACAAGGCTACAGATCAAATGCCGGATAAGGGGATTCGAATATTTAGGTGCTTGATGGCTGGCACAGACATGATGGGCTGAAGGGCCTGTTTCTGCACTTTATGACTCTGGGAATGTAAGACCTGGAGATGTTTAACAGGATAAGGTACAAAAGCAACTGTGGGTATGTAGTAGGGCAAAACCCAGGGAGTGTGGGCAGGAGAGGAATAAATGGAAAGGATTAAACAGACGGCACTGTGGTCCCCACACTCACTGCTGGCAGACAGGACAAAATACAAATAACTACATCTCAGACAGCACGAAAGCAGTAACACCCCAGGTGGTATCGCTCCTAGGTTACAGCAACCAGGTGAGAATTGATATCAATTATCAAGGCTCCAAAAGGTCTAGAGGAACCATTGTGCCTCTGAAAACTTCATCAAATATCCAGGAGATGGGACAATTAACACCCCATCGAAATCAGCTTGACAAACACCACGTTTTGATATTGTAAACAGCTGGACAGGAGATGGTAACAAAGTGATTAAAGCTGAAGCACCCAAGACAATGGAACCATATAATGTGATCAAAAACAGACCTGTAACCAATTCAAGGTAACAATCTGATGACCTAATTGAAATGTCACATGCTGTAATGTAAAGAAAGGGGTATAAGAATCTGTAAATACCAATGCTTAGCAGAGTAGCTCGGAAGCAAGCTGTACTTACAACCATGAATTCTGCTCTCCCTCATGCATGTTGAAAAATGTTTTTGTTGAAGTTCTACACGGTCTCGGAAGACTCAGTTCGTTCACTCCCTTCTACCTCTAACTGATACATCTACACTGCATTGTGTGCATTTTATTAAAGGTTTTGGGGCTGTTACCTTCTTCACTTGTTTTTGATAGGGCAGTACAGCAAAGGAACTCATCTGTCTGACCGACACTTTCTGAAATTCTATGCTGGTGCATACAATGCTGGAACAAGGTCATTTGACCCAAAGTGGTTCATACCAGACTCCATGCTCTACATAATCCTCCTCCCTAACCCTATCTTTCTCTTCCTTTCTCTCTCCATTTCTCTTCACCACAGCAAGGATAGACACACCTAAATGAATCCTCGCTCACACGGAATGCCCTGTTTGAAGTTTAGAACCATCTTGCTGCAGAATAGACCAGCCGACAATTCAAGGAATCGCATCTGCAGAAGCCAATCCATTGGATGGTGACGCTTGGATGGTGAAACTCCAAAGATGTGCAGGTTAGGTGGGTTGGCCATGCTAAATTGCCCCATAGTATCAGGGGGAACTAGCAGGGTAAATACATGGGGTTACAGGTGGGATTGTTGTCGGTGCAGCTTGATGGGCCGAATGGCCTCTTTCTGCACTGTAGAGATTCCAGGATTCTTCAGTTACAGAAGCTACAGAAAATTTCACAGTAGCATTTAATCCCCCCACCCCACACACATCCCCCCTCCCCACACACATCCCCCCTCCCCACACACATCCCCCCTCCCCACAAATAGACAGTAACTAGAATGTAATGACCCCAAGTCAGGCAGCACGGTGGCACAGTGGTTAGCACTGTTGCCTCACAGCGCCAGGGATCCGGGCTCAATTCCCAGCTTGGGTCACTGTCTGTGCGGAATTTGCACGTTCTCCCCGTGTCTGCGTGGGTTTCCTCTGGGTGCTCCGGTTTCCTCCCACACTCCGAAAGGCACGCTGGTTAGGTGGATTGGCCGTGCTAAATTCTCCCTCAGTGTACCCGAACAGGCGCCGGAATGTGGCGACTAGGGGATTTTCACAGTCACTTCACTGCAGTGTTAATGTAAGCCTACTTGTGACACCAATAAATAAACTTTAACTTTAAGTCAATTCAAAGAACATCAAAGACCATCAATCAGAGACAGTGGGCAAAATCTTTCTGACGAGAAAATTGCTGTATTTGTCTCCAGATCCTATCACAGTCTGCTTATAAAATGAAGTGGGCATGTTTCACATCGTCATGCTGGGGGAGGGGAGAGGGGGAGGAGGAGGAGGGGGGGGAGGAGGAGGAGGGGAGGGAGGTGGGAGAGGGAGGTGGAAGAGGGGGCAGGTGAGGAGAAAGGGGGTGGGGAGGAGAAAGGGAAGGGGGAAGGTGGAGGAGGGGGGAGGGGAGAGGGGGGAGGGGGGAGGGAGGAGGAGGGGGGTGGGGGAGGTAGGTGGAGGAGGGGAGGGGGTGGAGGTGGGGGAGGAGAGAGGGGGAGAGGGGAGGGGAGGAGAGAGGGGGAGAGGGGAGGAGAGAGGAGGGGGGGAGAGGAGGGGGGAGAGGAGGGGGGGGAGGGGGGAGAGGGGGGAGAGGAGGGGGGAGAGGGGGGAGAGGGGGGGAGAGGGATGGGGAGGAGGGGGGAGAGGAGGGGGGGAGGAGGGGGGTGGTGGAGGAGGGGGGTGGTAGGGGAGGAGAGAGGGGGAGAGGGGAGGAGGAAGGGGAGTGGGGAAGGGGGGTTGAGGAGGGTGAGGGGAGAGGAGGAGGAGGTGGCCTCAACACGCTGGCAAAACCCTGCTACCCCATCACCCTTAAAGAGTGCCCAATCAGAGCAGCAATAAACCACCAATAAACTACCACAGAGGTCTCATTGGCTCCCCCCACCCTCACCACGCCCTCCGATTGGAGGCAGCATTCACCCCCCACATTCGCTGCCGGCATCCCCCACTTCCCCTCGCACCCCCTCCCCCAACTCGCCACAGTCACAGCCGGGTCTCCACCATGGGTTCACATCTGGGTGAATCTGTTGTAAAACCGTGACGACATGGTGCCACGTCGGCGTGGTAGAGAATACAGGAGGCGGGCGGGCGGGGGGGGGGGGGGGGGGGGGGGGCGGTGGGTGGCGTCTATATCTGGCGAGGAGGGAGTTAATCTTTTAAAAATATATTTAAATTAATGTGAATAAGGTTCACGTCCATTGTGGGCAGGAAGCTGGTGACATCGCTGGCACAAGCCAGGGGAGGTCCGGAATTCTCACGGACGGTGAGCGTGACCTCAGGATCACCCCCACCCCCAATAACTCCATTTTTCTGTCGCGAGAAGCTGCCACACCTGTTGTGTATTTTCCAACATTTTCTCCTTCACCGAGTGACCTGTGAAGCTTTAGCATTTAACGTTTTAAATGCTGGGTCTGATGTGATCTTGTAACATTAAACAGCAACACGTCTTAGTGTCCGCATATTGAAAAGTTAACTGTCAGTGAAACGGGAGTTATTAAAAGGTATTACAGAGTAATCTTTCATTTTAAAAAGCAAATGGAACAGAAGCTTGCCTCAGAGTCAGAACTTTCAAATAAGCACCAAGCTGTAACCTGGTCGGTGGTGAGGAGGACACTCCCCATCACATCCTCCCCGTACACCCACAATCTCGGTATCCCACACCCACAATCTCAGTATCCCACACCCACAATCTCGGTATCCCACACCCACAATCTCAGTATCCCACACCCACAATCTCGGTATCTCACACTCAGAGTCTCAGTATCTCATACCCAGAATCTTCCTGCCAGCAACACAGCACTGGCACCGCCCATTGGCGGATAGGCAGGAGGGAGGGGCATCCATTCCATTACCACAGGGGGGCTGCTGCAAAGCCACAGCCTAAGGCCTTAGCCACCCTAACACACCCAGGACTGGAAACTGTAAAAACCCTCGGGCTGTATACACCAGAGAATGCCTGACACATTTTCACCCTGAAAAGTGTGAGATGATACACTTTGGAGGGAATAATTTGACAGGAAGTATTCATGACACTGGGAAGCTCTGAGGAATGAAAGGACTTTGACGTGTTGGTCCACAGATCTCTGAATACAGAAGGGCATGTCAGTAGGGTGGTGAAAATGTCATTTGGGTCACTTGCCTTTATCAATCGAGGCATAGATTACAAAAGCAGGGAGCTCATGTTATAGAACTTTGGTGAGGACACAGAAGTTCTGGTCGCCACATTATAGGAAGGATGTGATTGCATTGGAGGGGGTGCAGAGAAGATTCACCAGGATGCTGCCTGGGACGGAACATTTAAGTTATGAAGAGAGGCAGGATAGGCTTGGGTTGTTTTCGTTGGAGCAGAGAGGATTGTGGGGGCGACCTGATTGAGGTGTGCAAGATTATGAGAGACATGGACAGAGTGGATAAGGAGCAGCTGTCTCCCTTAGTTGAAAGGTCAGTCACGAGGGGACACAGGTTCAAGGTGAGGGGCAGGAGGTTTAGGGGGGAGGTGAGGTAAAAGTTTTTTACCCAGAGGATGGTGATGGTCTGGAATGCGCTGCCTGGGAGGGTGGTGGAGGCGGGATGCCTCACATCCTTTAAAAAGTACCTAGATGAGAACTTGACACATCATAACATTCAGGGCTATGGGCCAAGTGCTGGTAAATGGGATTAGGTGGGAAGTCAGGTGTTTCTCGCGTGCCAGTGCAGACTCGATGGGCCAAAGGGCCTCTTCTGCACTCTATGGTTCTATGATTCTATGACATTTGTCCATTGTAACAATTCAATCGAGGTTTTCAAAAGGGAATTGGATGAAAAGAAAACATTTGCAGAGTTTCGGGGAGTGACACCAGCTCAACTGCTCTTGCAGAGAACCAGCACAGACAGAGAGGGCCGAATAGCCTCTTTCCGTGCTGTAACCATTCTATGATAATCTGTAATGGCAAGTGCAGTGAGAAAGCTCAAAAGACTTTTACAGATGAACCATAGAAAGCATTCTTTCTGGTTGTATCACAGCTTGGTATGGCTCCTGCTCTGCCCAAGACCACAAGGAACTACAAAGGGTCGTGAACGAAGCCCAGTCCATCACGCAAACCAGCCTCCCATCCATTGACTCTGTCTAAACTTCCTGCTGCCTCGGCAAAGCAGCCAGTATAATCAAGGACCCCACGCACCCCGGACATTCTCTCTTCCACTTTTTTCCGTCAGGAAAAGATACAAAAGTCTGAAGTCACCTACCAACCGACTCAAGAACAGCTTCTTCCCTGCTGCTGTCAGACTTTTGAATGGACTTACCTTGCATTAAGTTGATCTTTCTCTACACCCTAGCTATGACTGTAACACTACATTCTGCACTCTCTCGTTTCCTTCTCTATGAACGGTATGTTTTGTCTGTATAGCGCGCAAGAAACAATACTTTTCACTGTATGTTAATACATGTGACAACAATAAATCAAATCAAAAGACTGGAAAACCTATCTGTTTTGGACTTTATGTTGGGTCAAATTTCTAGCTGTTTTAACTTTTACAGGCTTTATAAATAAAGTATATTTTTGGAAAATAAAACATACCAGCCGTTTCAATATACGATAATCCCCCACCTGCCTGCTCAGATGGGGAGAATTTCTCCAGCTAGAGCTTCATTGTACACCAAAGATGTGTGGGTTAGGTGCATTGGCCATGGTAAATTGCCCCTTAGCGTTAGGGGGATTTGCAGGGTAAATACGTGAGGTTATGGGGATAAGATGGGATTATTGTCGGTGCAGGCTTGATGGGCCGAATGGCCTCCTTCTGCACTGTGGAATTCTATGGTTCTCCACACTGCCGTACAGAAGACTTCAATTTTTACCAAAGCCTTCATGAGGTTGAATCTTTCGGCCATACAGGATCCATGAGGTTCTGCCAAAAAATCCATCTCTTCCGCACATCTTGAGAAATTGATGCTGGGAGCCTGTTGACTTTTATAGCTGCTGAAAACTGGATGATTGAAAGATCTTTTGAGTCTTTGTCCTCAACAGGCAGTCAGCCAGGTCAGCTCCAGGGACATTGACATTTAAACCTACTTTTTTCATTCGTGAGACACGGGCGTCGCTGGCTGGCCAACATTTATTGTCCATCTCTAGTTGCCCTTGGAGGACAGTTGAGGGTCAACCACATTGCTGTGGCTCTGGACTCACCTGTAGGCCAGACCAGGTAAGGATGGCAGATTTCCTTCCCTAAAGAACATTAATGAACCAGATGGGTTTTTCCGACAATCGACAATGGTTTCATGGTCATCAGTTGATTCTTAATTCCAGATATTTTTTATTGAATTCAAATTCCACCATTTGCCGTGGTGGGATTCGAACCCGGGTCCCCAGAACATTCGCTGAGTTTCTGGATTAATAGTCTAGCGATAATACCACTAAGCCATTGCCTCTTCTAAAAGATTTAAGACAAAATTTACCACAGTAAAAAGGGAAGGGGTGACACTGTGTTTTGGGTGGGTAAGTTTAACTTAACTTACCCACCCAAAGTATTTATTTTCCATGGGCTATGGGAAGATCTGTATCTGTACATTTGATATTCTGCTGATGATGTTCAGCCATTTTGCAAGCAAAATAAAAAGTGACAAAACGAGGTTGTCTACACCTGGAGAAGCAAAGTACAAACAAGATGAGAAAATAACCCTCAAACCACCATCAGGACAAACCGTTGATTTCTTCGAATGAAGGACGTCATAAAAGGCCATGTCCAAAAGACCACACACAGTTTACCCAGTTTGATTGCTGATATAAGCAGGAAGATCTCCAGGAAGTACAATGTCATTCCAATTCCAGAGCTGTCAATTCACTGAAGAGGAATCAACAGCTATTGGGACGGCTAATGGAATGTTCACCATTATCACGAGAGGATTGAGTGCAGGAGTAGTGAGGTCTTGCTTCAATTGTATAGGAGCTTGGTCAGATTGCACCTAGAGCGCTGTGTGCCATTTTGGTCCCCTTACCTCTGAAAGGATATTATTGCCATAGAGGAGAGAACAATGAAAGTTCATCAGACTTATTCCGGGGATGTGGGGACTGTCTTATGAAGAGAGGTTGGCAAACTGGGCTTGTATTCTCTCGCGTTTCGAAGAATGAGAGGTTATCTCGTTGAAACCTACAAAATACTTAAAGGAATAGACAGGGTAGATGCAGATAAGATGTTTCCCTTGGTTGGGGAGTCTAGAACCAGGGGGCACAATTTCAAAATCCACTTAAGACTGAGATGAGGAGAAATTTCTTTACACAGAGGGTTGTGAACCTTTGGAATTCTCTGTCCCAGAGGGCTGTGGAAGCTCAGTCATTGAGTCTGTTTAAGGTAGAGATTGATAGGTTTCTGATTAACAATAACGTGAAGGGTTCTGGGTGTAAAAGGCATTGAAGCGTCCAACCAGCCATGATCATACTGAATGGCAGATCAGGCTGGATGGGCTGAATGGCCTGCTCCCGTTTCTAAAAGCCCTCTCAGCTCTCACAAACAACTCCCTGTGTTGCCCACATTACTGGGGAAATTGTGAGGCCTCATATCAGACCGGCCTCTGTGCAGAGAATTGACACGCTGTTGTGTTCATGTGGGTTGTGAAGAGGGGTTAACACTGGGTGGTCAATGTAAAAGGTGCCGTTTGGAGGAGGAGTGTACTTGGAGAGATTTCTGGAACAAATTGGAAGATCTCCTCCATTCAGTGTGAGTGAGAGAAACAGCATGAAATGGAGCCAGACAGGCAGTAAATAAAAGCTCTTGGGTCAGCGATGTTAAATCTCTTACGAGGTGTTTTTTAAAAAATGATAATCTGTCCTGCGGTTTAGTTGGAGACCGGGGTCCATTTTAAATATATCTCAAGTCAGCGCATCTCAGTTAGGACGGCATCACAACTGAGCCCAACGTGCCAGGGTGAAAGAGGGAACAACGGAGGACCGACCTACCAGTGACTGGGTTAACCGCAGTGCAGACACACTCAGCAGAGTAACCATCCCTTGCCTTTTGAGTTGGTGGTCAATGTTTGCACCAACAAGTGTGGCCTTCCAGAAGCTCCCACACCTCTGGGACTTTGAACATCGCCCCATCACCTTCTGTAAGTTATCTCTTCCACACACATCTCTTCTAAATCTGGCCCCAAGCCACACACACAGAGACATGAGGACAGGTGACCAAAAGCTTGGTCAAAGTGGTAAGTTTAAAATGACACAGAGTTAAAGACGGACAGAGAGAAAGAGAGGCAGAGAGAGAGGTGGAGAGGTGGGTGGCACGGTGGCACAGTGGTTAGCACTGCTGCCTCACAGCGCCAGGGACCGGGTTCAATTTCAGCCTTGGGCGACTGTGTGGAGTTTTCACATTCCCCCCGTGTCTGTGTGGGTTTCCTCCGGGTGCTCTGGTTTCCTCCACAGTGCAAAGATGTGCAGTTTAGGTGGAATTGCCATGTTAACTTGCCCCTGAGTGTCCCAGGATGTGTAGGTTAGGGGGATTAGTGGAGTAACGGGGGGGTACTGTCTGAGTAAGATACTCTATCGGAGAGAGTCAGTGCAGACTCAATGGGCCAAATGGCCTGCTTCTGCTCTGTAGGGATTCTTTGAGGGAGGGGATTCAACATTGACTGGGACAGCCATAGTATTAAAGGGTTGGATGGAGCAAAATTTGTTGAGTGTATTCAGGAGGAATTTATCATTCAGTATGTGGATGGCGTGACTAGAGAGGGGGCAAAACTTGACCTCCTCTTGGGAAATAAGGAAGGGCGGGTGACAGAAGTGTTGGTGAGGGATCACTTTGGGACCAGTGACCATAATTCTATTAGTTTTAAGATAACTATGGAGAATGATAGGTCTATCCCAAAAGTTAATATTCTAAATTGGGGCAAGGCCAATTTTGATGGTATCAGGCAGGAACTTTCAAAAGTTAATTGGGGGAGTCTGTGGGAAGGAAAAGGGATGTCTGGTAAATGGCATGCTTTCAAAAGTGTGTTAGCCAGGGTTCAGGGTAAACACATTCCTCTTAGAGTGAAGGGCAAGGCTGGCAGAAGTCGGGAACCCTGGATGACTTGGGATATTGAGTTCCTGGTCAAGAAGAAGAAAGAGGCACATGACGTGCATAGGCAGCTGGGATCAAGTGAATCTCTTGAAGAGTATAGGGGGTGTAGGAGTAGAGTTATGACGGAAATCAGGAGGGCAAAAAGGGGACACAAAATTGTTTTGGCAGATAAGACAAAGGAGAATCCAAAGAGCTTCTACAAATACATAAAGGGCAAAAGAGTAACAAGGGAGAGAGTAGGGCGTCTTAAGGATCAACAAGGTCATCTATGTGCGGATCCACAAGAGATGGGTGAGATCCTAAATGAATATTTCTCATCAGTATTTACTGTTGAGAGAAGCATGGATGTTAGGGAACTTGGGGAATTAAATATTGATGTTTTGAGGAGTGTACATATTACAGATAAGGAGGTGCTGGAAGTCTTAAAGCGCATCAAGGTAGATAAATCTGCGGGACCTGATGAGGTATATCCCAGGACGTTGTGGGAGGCTAGGGAGGAAATTGTGGGTCCCCTAGCCGAGATATTTGAATCATCGATAGTCACGGGTGAGGTGCCTGAAGATTGGAGAGTGGCAAATGTTGTGCCTTTGTTTAAAAAGGGCTGCAGGGAAAAGCCTGGGAACTACAGGCCAGTTAGCCTCACATCTGTGGTGAGTAAATTGTTGGAAGGTATTTTGAGAGACAGGATCTACAGGCATTTAGAGATGCAAGGACTGGTTAGGGACAGTCAGCATGGCTTTGTGAGTGGAAAATCATGTCTCACAATTTGGATTGAGTTTTTTGAAGGGGTAACCAAGAAGGTAGATGAGGGCAGTGCAGTTTATGTTGTCTACATGGACTTTAGCAAGGCCTTTGACAAGGTACCGCATGGTAGGTTGTTGCATAAAGTTAAATCTCACGGGATCGAGGGTGAGGTATCTAAATGGATACAAAATTGGCTTCTTCACAGAAGCCAGAGGGTAGTTGTCAAGAGTTGTTTTTCAAACTGGAGGCCTGTGACCAGCGGTGTGCCTCAGGGATCAGTGCTGGGCCCACTGTTATTGGTCATTTATATTAATGATTTGGATGAGAATATAGGGGGCATGGTTAGTAAGTTTGCAGATGACACCAAGATTGGTGGCATGGTGGACAGTGAGGAAGGTTATCTCCAATGCAGCGGGATCTTGATCAATTGGGCCAGTGGGCTGACGGATGGCAGATGGAGTTTAATTTAGACAAATGCGAGGTAATGCATTTTGGTAGATTGAACCAGGGCAGGACTTACTCAGTTAATGGTAGGGCATTGGGGCGAGTTACAGAACAAAGAGATCTAGTGGTACGTGTTCATAGCTCCTTGAAAGTGGAGTCACAGGTGGACAGACTGGTGAAGAAGGCATTCGGCATGCTTGGTTTCATCGGTCAGAACATTGAATACAAGAGTTGGGATGGTCTTGTTGAAGTTGTACAAGACATTGGTAAGGCCACACATGGAATACTGTGTGCAATTCTGGTCACCCTATTATAGAAAGGATATTATTAAACTAGAAAGAGTGCAGAAAAGATTTACTAGGCTGCTACCGGGACTTGATGGTTTGGGTTATAAGGAGAGGCTGAATAGACTGGGACTTTTTTCTCTGGAGCATAGGAGGCTGAGGGGTGACCTTATAGAGGTCTATAAAATAATGAGGGGCATAGACAAGGTAGATAGTCAATATCTTTTCCCAAAGGTAGGGGAGTCTAAAACTAGAGGGCATAGGTTTAAGGTGAGAAGGGAGAGATACAAAAGTGTCCAGAGGGGCAATTTTTTCACACAGAGGGTGGTGAGTGTCTGGAACAAGCTGCCAGAGGTAGTAGTAGAGGCGGGTACAATTTTATCTTCTAAAAAGCATTTAGACAGTTACAAGGGTACGATGGGTATAGAGGGATATGGGCCAAATGCGGAAATTGGGATTAGCTTAGGGGTTTAAAAAAAAAAATAAGGGCAGCATGGACAAGTTGGGCTGAAGGGCCTGTTTCCATGCTGTAAACCTCTATGACTCTTTGGCTCAGGAGCACAGGAGTTGAAGGCATGGAGAGTTAATGAATATTAAGGTTCCAGCAATGTGGTAACAATAGTGGGTTAATACTCTCGGTGGGAAAGGGGGCTCGGAAACTGACATTCAGCAACCTCACCCAGTCAGCTGCAGCTCACGAGGTATTCAGCCTGACCTTTGTGAAGATTTCAATGGCCCAGAAAGGTTGTGGAGAGGCGCTGACTGCTTCATTATCAGCAAGTGGAGCTGAAGACTGTGAAAGTATGTGTGATGGCTGTTTGTCTCTCACAGCCACCCACTGCCTCCGCTCCTGGCAGTCAGCAGGTTGAATGCCAGGAGCTTCCTGGGATCGTGGTAATAATCCAGAGCGCTGTACCAAACATGGGCAGGCACATCACCCTTGGCATCGGGGAGTGTATCCATCCCACCCCCTCACCACCACCTTCTCACTGGGGATTTCCATTCCAGTAGTTGCTATGGAAATGCCCTGGAGAAGTGGGAGTCGGAAGGTAGTCAGCAGAAAGAAATGTAGCTATGCACAGCAATTTAGAACAGCAAATTCCATGCTGCATTTGCAATAACCAGTCAGCGATGTCGCAATATGTCTTTAACGGATATCAGCGTGACATGCCAAATGTATCATGTGATCCAGTCTTAGTTTCACTTTTGCTTTGAGCAGAGCACACACACACAGCTTTGATGTCTTTAAGCTTTATATCCGTGTATTACTCTTCACATGTGCCAAGCCTTAATAAATGAACCCACAATATTTTTACCAAATCCCTGATGAGTGATGGTGCCTTGTGTCCTGTACAATACATAAGCCTCATGTATTATATCATTATAATAAGACAACATGGTGGTAAGACCATGGCAGCAAGGTTATGTACAAGTACATCATGCTGAATAGGCTTAGATCATGCTACGTGGCATGAAAAGGCCCCTGACGTTTTGGTCAAACTGCAATGGAGTCACAGGGGCAGAATCCCACCCGCCATAGGAATCGGAGTGGATGGGTGGATGGAAAGGTCCGTTGACCCCCAGCGGGATTTTCCGGTTTCAGAGCAAGTGAGGCCAGAATATCCCACACACAGCATTAGAGAACATTGAACGCACATCGTGACTGCGAGGTAAAGCTTTGGAATGACACTACTGTGTGAGAACACAAGTAAGAGTGGGTACCGGATGGATCCCTCGTTGGGAGATTGCAGCACACAGCCCAGAAGTTCAATGCGATGGCGTATGGAGAGAACCATCACTGGGTTAGCTGGGTTGGGAGAGGCGGGTGACCAGGATCTGGGCCAGATCGATAGAGAGCAAAGGAGAGTCAAACCAAACAAAAACAGAAAAAAAAACCATCATAAAAATTGGGCCGGGGAAGATTGTGATCAGAACAGGCAATTTGGAGCATTGCTGAACAACCAATTGAATAAAAAACAAAGATGTCATCATTCCATGGTGCATTTCCCCCACAACCCACCTTCATGGACGGAGTTTCGGGAATGCTTGTGAAAGCGGCTCCAGTGACACTCACCTGAGGTCCAACAGAGGGAGGAAAGTCAAAGGGATATCGTCCAAAAAATTCCCCAGTTTGAACTGGGGTGAAGCTGACCTGCTGTCTGAATTCAGAACCTTTCCATTGGGTCCAGAGTTATGGTTTATTGGTTCAGATGTGTCTGAACCAGACAAGCAAGTCATAAAAATTTGCCCAACTATTGGGAATGCAGTCTACACATCAGGATTAGCAGAAGAGCTAAAGGATCCTCCAAACAATACGAGTTACATTGGATGACGAGTTTTATTTTTATTTATTTTTATTTTATTGATGTCATAAGTAGGCTTACATTAACACTGCAATGAAGTTAGTGTGAAAATCCCCTAGTCTCCACACTCCGGCGTCTGTTCGGGTACACTGAGGGAGAATTTAGCACGGCCAATGCACGCAATCAGTCTTTCGGACTGTGGGAGGAAACAGGAGCACCCGGAGGAAACCCACGTAGACACAGGGAGAATGTGCAAACTCAACACAGCCTATGATCCAAGCCGGGATTTGAACCCGTGTCCCTGGCGCTGTGAGGCAGCAGTGCTAACCACTGTGACACCATGCTGCCCCCGGTGGCAGTTCAGAATCAGGCTAAACTTCTGTATTCATTGACTAGCATTCATGTCATTTAACGTACAGAATTCATAGACTACTTCATCAACGGATGCAGAGAAAAGCATAAATACTGTGATTTTTCAAATGCAGAACTAGCAGAGTTAAGTTGGAAGCATTTCAGAAAGATCTGTTGGACAAATCCAAAACATATAGCTTCGAAGAGCTACTCAAGGATGGATGTAAGCACAAAGTACAGGTTGACAATGCTTACAAGTCCTAAGCACAACCCTAATTGTTGATGCACTCACTGAGAGTCTGCATGAACCAATGAAATGCTGATCTTTCCAGCAAATCTGTAAAGCATGTGACAAAAAGGGCCATTGGCAGCGACAGTGCACTGGAGCAAAGACTGATACAGTTACAGAGAGCCATACACTGATCCAAGTGGACTGTATACAACAGGACCTTCAAGCAGCAAGAATGACCATCCAATATCCCATCAGGAACATACAGAATGATGGCACAGTGGTTCGCACTGCTGCCTCACAGCGCCAGGGATCCGGGTTCAATTCTGGCCTCGGGTCACTGTCCGTGTGGAGTTTGCACGTTCTCCCCATGTCTGTGTGGGTTTCCTCCAGGTGCTCTGGTTTCCTCCCACAGTCCAAAAATGTGCGGGTTAGGTAGATTGGCCATGCTAAATTGCCCCTTTGTGTTAGGGGGATTAGAAGGATAAATACATGAGGTCATGGGGATAGGGCCTGGTTAGGATTGTTGTTGGTGCAGGCTCGATGGGCTGAATGACCTCCATCTGCACCGTAGGGATTCTCTATACGTACAGTGATTGACAAACCAGAAAATGATGATGATATGCACAATGAGAGGAAGAGCATGAATACATGTTTCGCACCATCAATCTCGTGTAAAATATAGATGCCATCACACCACCCAAAGTATTTGTGATTTAAATGATCTGCCCTAAGAAAATTGCTAACAACTCAATATTGGCCACAGGGACAAGTGCCAGCATACTACCTCAGCAAACTCGAGAAGATGAGTGTCCACTGATGTAGAAGACCATGGTGAAACCTACCACTGTGCAACTTGCAGCATATAACGGTTCACTAACTCCCGGTGCAGGATCCATGCTCCTGGAGTAGAAGAACAATCAGTCCTCCTGACTGTAGCAAATGCTCTACATCGTGGAAACTCAGGGCCCAGCGACTGCTGATCTAACGGCAAGACGTGACCTCGCAATCCATGGAATCAGTCAGACATCACATGGCAGATCAACCTCAGAAACTGCTCCTTATTACCTCAGTTTCTGAACTAACATCAAAATAACCAGAATGGTTTGACAAAATTGCCAGTTTCAAAGGAGCTGCAACATTATACATGCAGGAGAATGCAAGTCCATCAATTGATCCACCACACAAGTGAAGCATCCACATACAAAACAAACTGAAGGTCAAACTCGACAAAATGGAGAAAGGTGGCACCATAAGAAGAGTGCAAGAACACACAGATTGGGGCAGCTCAGTCACATGTCATTAAAAAGAACAGATCATTGGGGGTTTACCTTGATCCGTGACACTTAACAAAACTTTGAAATATTGTCCTGACAAAATACCCACATTAGGAGAGGTAAATCCAAGATTCTCAGGTGCAAAGTTCTTCTCAAAGTCAAGCACAGTTGTTGGTCAGTCCATCTCATGGAGATGTTCCAAGAGCTACATTTTGTATCCCATTTGGACAATATTGTTTTCAACAACATCCTCTTGGGCTGTTAGCCAGGGTCTCTTTCAAGCTCACCTGGACCGCATTACATGCATGGTGCCAGGATGCATCTGTACCCGCAGATGGTGTAGATGTTGTGGGAAGAACACAACAAGAACATGACCATAATCTGGACTTATTGATGCAAGCAGCTTGCAATGAAGGATTGGTGTTTCACAGTCTGAAATGTGACATCGACGTGTAGCAGATGAATTTCTTTGGATCTATTTATTCCATATGTCCCAATCTTTTGAACCAGGGTTCCAATTTGGGATCTTCCTGTCCAGTGATAATACCAACTGATATCAAAACCATCGTCATCGTCAACTACTTTACTAAGTACCTTATTATTCAACAATTGTACAATACCTCAGCCACAACTGTCGCATGCACTCTTAAGTGATATTTTTAGTTCATTTGGTGTGCCTGGAGGAAACAATACAGATAACAGTCCTCAGTGTATTGGTAAGCTATTTCAGGGTAGATGCGAGAAGTGGAATATTGATCACACTACTTCTTCTCCTGGTTCTCCTTGACCTAACAGCCTACCTGAATGAATGATTTGCATGATGAAATCTTCAATTCTCAAATGTAGACAAACCAAGCAAGATCTACACATTACAATGTTACATCTGAGTGACACCTTTAAATGTAAGTATTCTATTACTGTCAGAGCTCATGTTTGGAAGACCAGTGTGTACCAATTTACCTACTCTTACCCATTCTACCCTCTCAGAAATGAGAGAGCAGCATCTAAAACTACAAGAAAGATGAAAAATGCAAGTGCAAAATTGCCAAGTTTACACTTGGGACAACTTTGCACCCAGGATTACGGAGAAGGTACGTGGCGCCCAGCTGAAGGGACAAGGAGTTGTCCAGAACAAGTTCCTATGAAGTCATTACACATAAAGGCCAACAGTGAGGCCTAACCATGGACAAATCAGATCCATTCCAGCTCCTAAAGACCCTATAGTCCTACTGCAGCTACAAGATCCCAAAAGCAACCTGAAACAACTTCCAAGACTGACAATTCCATGGACTTCTAGATAAGATTACCATTGTAAGATTTTTTTTATTCATTCATGGGACATGGGCGTCGCTGGCTGGGCCAGCATTTATTGCCAATCCTTAGTTGCCCTTGGAGGGCAGTTGAGAGTCAACCACATTGTTTTAAGTTTTAAGTTTATTTATTAGTGTCACAAGTAGGTTTACATTAACACTGCAATGAAGTTACTGTGAAAATCCCCTCGTCGCCACACTCCGGCATCTGTTCAGGTACACTGAGGGAGAATTTAGCATGGCCAATGCACCTAACTAGCACATCTTTTGGACTGTGGGAGGAAACCAGAGCATCTGGAGGAAACCCACGCAGACACAGGGAGAACGTGCAGATCCTGTACAGATAGGCCTCCAGCCAGGAATCGAATGCAGGTCCCTGGTACTGTGAGACAGCAATGCTAATCACTGTGCCACCGTGCCTAGCCCTCACTGTGCCTCTGGAATCACATGTTGGCCAGACCAGGTAAGGACGGCAGATTTCCTTCCCTAAAGGACATTAGTGACCCAGATGGGTTTTCCCGACAATTGACAATGGTTTCATGGTCATCAGTAGATTCTTAGTTCTAGATTCTTTTTATTGAATTCAAATTCCACCATCTGCTGTGGCGGGATTTGAACCCAGGTCCCCAGAATATTAGCTGAGTCTAGCAATAAAATCACTCGGCCATCGCATCCCCCTAGATTTGGGCCTACCTACAGATTATCTCTACTCTTTAAAGACTCAGATTCATCAGTTCAATACACTTTTTGTACTTGTAACTACACATGAACATACTGTGAATATACTTCTCTGGATGAGGGGAAAGGATCTTAGAAAGAAAGGGGGATGTTGCAAAATGCCTTCGAGAGATCTCAGCACAAAATCATGATAAGGAAAATGTGACATGTGAGCCAGTCTTAGTTTTACTTTTGCTTCAAGTGGAACACACACACACACAACTCTGATGTCTTCAAGCTTTATACTCAAATGTAACTGTTCTCATGTGCCTAATCTCAATAAATAAACCCACAACATGTTTAACAAACCCCTTAAGAGTGATTGGTGCCTTGTGCCTTGTACAGTATCATTACAATTACATGACACAGCAGGGTGGCACAGTGGTTAGTAGTGCTAACCACTGTGCCACCCTGCTGTGTCATGTAATAGCACTGTTGCCTCACAGCGCCAGGGACCCGGGTTCGATTCCTGGCTTGTGTCATTGTCTGTGAGGAGTGGGCACATTCTCCCCGTGACTGCGTGGGTTTCCTCTGGGTGCTCTGATTTCCACGCACAGTCCAAAGATGTGTGGGTTAGGTGGATTGGCCATTCTAAATTGCCCCTTAGTATCAGGGGGACTAGTTAGGGTAAATAGATGGGGTCATGAGGGATAGGGCCTGGGTGGGATTGTGGTCGGTGCAAACTTCATGGGCCGAATGGCCTCTTCTGCACTGTAGGGATGCTATGATTCTATGACAGGTGTAGCATCAATGGTGGCAATCTTGAACTCTGCTGATTGTAGGAGATGATGGTGCAGTGGTGATGTCACTGGTCTGGTAATCCTTCCTCTGGGGATGCAGGGGTTCAAATCCCCCCCCGGCAGCTGGTGGAATTTAAATTCAATTTATAACTCTGGGATATAAAGCTAATCTTAGTAATGGTGACCACGGCAACTGTCATCTCCTGGATCGTTGTAGAAACCCATCTGGTTCACCAATGCCCTTTAGTGAAGGAAATCTGCCGTCCTTACCCAGCCTGGCCTACATGTAACTCCAGAGCCACAGCAATGTGGTTGGCTGGGATTTTAGATACACAAAGACTGCTCTTTCCTTTTAGAATTTCGATACTTTGGAAAGCAGATATTTCTTAGCTTGAAAGTTTAAAGAAAATGTTGCCAACTTGGTGTTAAACAATCGGCTGAAGAGACTGATCAGGGTCTGTCATATGAGGAGAGACTAAGTTGGTTAGGATTACATTCACTGGAGTTTAGAAGAGTGAGGGGGATCTCATAGAAACTTATAAAATTCTAACAGGGTTAGACAGGGTGGATTCAGAAAGAATGTTCCTGATGGTGGGGGAGTCCAGAACTAGGGGTCATAGTTTGAGGATAAGGGGTAAACCTTTTAGAACTGAGGTGAGGAGAAATTTCTTCACCCAGAGGGTGGTGAATGTGTGGAATTCACTCCCACAGAAAGTAGTTGGGGCCAGAACGTGTGATTTCAGGAAGAAATTAGATATAGTTCTTGGGGTTAAAAGGATCAAAGGATAGAAGAAGGGGGGGATCAGGATATTGAATTCGATGATCAGCCATGATCAAAATGAATGGCGGAGCAGGCTCGAAGGGCCAAATGGCCTCCTCCTGCTTCTAGTTTCTATGTTTCTTTGTTGACTGCGATAAGCAGATACCCTGATGAATATCTTCTCATTCTACGGCATTCCTGATGTATTCCCATGGACAGTGTTCCGCAGGGATACACTAGGAATGTTTCACAATCTCTGCACCTGTAAATGGAGCTGTTCATATCCTTCTGATTATTCTTCATCAGCACCACCGCAACTCACAGGATTGCTGAACCTCCCTAACGCTCCCTTCCATAGAATCTTCCGGCAACACAGAATCATGCAGTTTGCTGGTGTCATGGAAACCACCACGTGGAGCGAGGAATTACATCCCCATTAATATTTGATCAGTACAGTGCACTGGTGATATTGCCCGAGCTTTCAGAGAGCATTAAGAGACATTTCATCCATTTTTTTCCCGGTTTGATTAATAGTTTGCACAAACTCAGCTCATTTCCATCTTGTGTCTGAGATGTGAAAACAAGTAATTGTCTGTTGACCGGAGTTCAAATCCCGCCACCGCAGATGGTGACATTTAAATTCCATACAAATCTAAAGTAAAAGCAAATTTATTAGTCACATGTAGACTTACATTAACACTGCAATGAAAGTTACTGTGAAAATCCCCTAGTCGCCACACTCTGGGACCTGTTCGGGTACACTGAGGGAGAATTTAGCATGGCCAATGCGCCTAACCAGCAGGTCTTTCAGACTGTGGGAGGAAACCGGAGCATCCGGAGGAAACCCACGCAGACATGGGGAGAACGTGCAAACTCCACACAGACAGTGACTCAAGCCGGGAATCGAATCCTGGTCCCTGGTGTTGTGAAGCAGCAGCATTAACCGCTGTGCCACCGTGCTGCCCCGGGTCCCTGGCGCTGTGAGGCAGCAGCGTTAACCACTGTGCCACCGTGCTGCCCCGGCTCCCTGGCGCTGTGAGGCAGCAGCGTTAACCGCTGTGCCACCGTGCTGCCCCAGGTCCCTGGCGTGTGAGGCAGCAGCGTTAACCACTGTGCCACCCTGCCGCCCCATCAGGAATTAAAAGTCAAACGATCGTCATAAAAGCCCATCCAGTTCACGAAGGAAATCTGCAATCTTTCCCTGGCCTGCCCTACATGTCTGATTCTAGTTCCACCGCGGTCTGGTTGAGTCTCAAATGCCCTGTGAAATGGAGTGGAGGGCAGATAGGGATGGGCAATAAATGCTGGTCCAGTCTAGCCAGTGACGCCCTAATCCCGTAAATGAAATTTAAAAGAAAGGCATTAAACCAAGGCCACTTCTACACTTTCCAGCGAACATGACAAAGTCCTAGGCACTATTCTGATGAAGAATTAAAGTTTATTTGTGTCAGAAGAAGGTTTACATTAACACCGCAATGAAGTTACTGTGAAAATGCCCAGCAGGGGAACAGGGAATTTTACCCCATTCCCCCACCACCATCCCCCTCCTCAGCCCCCTCTCCCACCTTCAACCCTCCTCTCCCTCCTGCAACCATGTCCTGACACAATCTTTACCCCCCCCCTCCATCAATATCACCGAGGCCAATTTTCTGGCCATCACCACAGTGCTGTTTGTGGGATCTTGCTGTGCAATTCCTACTTCATGGCAGCAACTGTCACTTCGGGTTGTAAAGCTCTTCTGAGTGTTCAGGGGTCGCGAAAGGTCTTCCTTTCACCCCCTTTAACTTAAATGTGACTTTGTCCGGATTATTGCGTGCAGTACTGCAGGTGAACAGTAGGAGTCAGCGCACCCGGCGGTGACCCAGTCCACACCTCCTTGAGCCGGGGTGGGGATTCTTCTGGATGGTTTTACTGAGATCGGGAGAGCGCTGTGTGAGTATACAACAGGAATTGTGGTGCTCTGTGCAGCCCCACACTGTCCTCTACACCAGCCGGTGGGTCATGCAGCTAAATAACGTTTCCTTTAGAATATCATCAGTTAGGTTTGACAGATTCTCAAACAGTGAATATTTTTGAGAACACGCAGCTCGCGCTCCCGCTATATTATGAAGGACTCGCTGGGATTATGTGCTCCGTGGGGCTGAACATTTCCTCCCTTGAATATAACACAGCTGCAGGAATTCAGTCTGTGTCCGCTGGGATTACGGTGCACAGCAGAATTTGGCCACATCCACTGTGGTCATGGTTGGTTTACACTCTGCTTCAGTTACTGATTTTTTTTGTCAGTCTTGCTGCAGAATAACTGGACGCAACATACGGCCATAAGAGATAGGAGCAGAATTGGGCCATTCAGCCCATCGAGTCTGCTCCGCCATTCAATAATGGCAGAAAAGTTTCTCAACCCCATTCTCCCGCCTTTCCCCGTAACCTTTGATCCCTTTCCCAATCAGGAACCTATCTATCTCTGTCTTAAATACACTCAATGACCCGGCCTCCTCTGTGGCAATGAATTCCACAGATTCACCACTCTCTGGCTGAAGAAATTCCTCCTCATCTCGGTTCTAAAGGGTCGTCCCTTTATTCTGAGGCTGTGCCCTCGGGTCCCAGTCTCTGCTACTAATGGAAACATCTTCCCCACGTCCACCCTATCCAGACCTTTCAGTATTGTGTAAGTTTCAATGAGATCCCCCCTCATCCGTCTGAACTGCATCGAGTACAGAGCCAGAGTCCTCCGACACTCTTCATACATCAGGGAGAGTGAAGGTGGAGCAGGGAGACAGGAGGAGAGCTCCTTGCTCGAGCTTGTGGAATTGGTACACCCTCCATATTGACTTCAACTTGAGTCGATCCCACTGCTTCCCACTTTCTTCCCAAGGTAGGGCGGCACGGTGGCACAGTGGTTAGCACTGCTGTCTCACAGCGTCAGGGACCTGGGTTCGATTCCCGGCTTGGGTCACCGTGTGTGTGGAGTTTGCACGTTCTCCCCGTGTCTGCGTGGGTTTCCTCCGGGTGCTCCAGTTTCCCTCCACAGTCCAAAGATGTGCGGGTTAGGTTGATTGGCCATGCTAAAATTGTCCCTCAGTGTCAGTGGGACTAGCAGGGTAAATATGAGGGGTTACGGGAATAGGGCCTGGGTAGCATTGTGGTCAGTGCAGACTCGATGGGCCGAATGGCCTCCTTCCGCACTATATGGATTCTATTCTGTTCTATGAAATATCCGATATAGCTTTGCATCCTGAATAGCTGAACAATGATCATAATCTCTCTTCAATGAGTGGCGGAGTCACGTTCCTGTGTATTTGTCAGAATCTGCATCAAGCATTCAGTTAAAAGTTTAAGTGAAGGTGCCCAAAGCATGAAGTAAATAATCAGTAACCCACAGGGCTGCAGTCCATTACATTAACCCATTAAAGAAATCTCCACACCATCGCTCTGTAACCTCGCTAATGGTACGAACAGCACAGGGAATCCACTAACTGCCTGAACTCCCATCACTTTCTTCTCACACTATTATTCACTCAGCTGTGATTTAATTTTAGATTCTGATAAACAGCAGAAATTAAATCAGTTCATATACAGAGACGCCGTGAGGAGAAGATGGGGGAGGGGCAACAGCTGTCAAAAGCCAGAGCAATTGGAAAGGGGCATTAGCATCTTTTAGATCTTTTCTTTGTATTTAGGAGTTTTGCCCTTTAGTCACAGAATCTCGACAGTGCAGAAGCCCATCGAGTCTGAAATAAGTTAGCAGATGCTGGTGTCCCTTCACCAGATTCCCTTTTATTTACAAACTCTATTACAGTTCATAGAGAGCTACAGTTTCAACGTCTGGAGTGCCAGGGGACCTGGGACTCTCAGTTATATTCACAGAAAAGACTCCCTGATTGGGCAGGCAATAATGAGCTCAATCAGGGAGTTGATAACCAAGAGGCCAACCTCAATGGCCTCATTGAAGTCATTACACAGTCTGCACCGACTCTCCGACAACAATCCCACCCAGGGACTGTGGGAGGAGACCGGAGCATCCGGAGGAAACCCACGCAGACACGGGGAGAACGTGTCAATTCCGCACAGACAGTGACCCAAGCCAGGAATCGAACCTGGCTCCCTGGCGCTGTGAGGCAACAGTGCTGACCACTGTGCCACCGTGCCACCTTTAAATTGACTAATTCGCTTTTTTATTTATGCTATTTGCCTCCTTAGCAGCAACTGCTGTTGGTTACGTCAACTAATCATTGCATCCCATATTATCTGACTCACTCACGACTCATTGCTGTTCACATAAATACCATCCTTAATGTCAGTGGTGTGTCTAAAATCATTCTCTGCTTTTATCCCCGATAATTTTTCATGAGTGACAAATTTGGATCTGTAAAATGAACAACCAAGAAGTTTCCCTCATGCTCCCATGAATGCACTGGTGTTTGGCAATGCTTTTAATATCGGTTGAACTAATTGGATCAAAATGTAACTTTCAGTTGAAGGAAACCTATAATTTCAGCAAGTGTTTGAGTTTTGTTCTGAATTCCGTACAGCGTCAATTCAACCAGTCAGTTCTTAGCTCCCAAAAGCAGAATGAAAATCATACATTCTTTGTGCTATATATTGCAAAGAAAGGAATAAACTCTTTCAGATGAATGCCAATTAATGCTTTTTTTATTCATTCATGGGACATCGCTGGCATTTATTGCCCATCCCTAGTTGCCCTTGGAGGGCAGTTGAGAGTCAATCACATTGCTGTGGCTCTGGAGTCACATGTAGGCCAGACCGGGTAAGGACAGCAGATTTCCATCGCTAAAGGGACATTAGTGATCCAGATGGGTTTTTCCGACAATCGGCAATGGTCTCATGGTCATCAGTAGATTCTTAATTCCAAATGTATTTTATTGAATTCAAATTCCACCATCTGCCGTGGCGGGATTCGAACCCGGGTCCCCAGAACATTAGCTGAGTTTCTGGATTAATAGTCTAGTGATAATACCACCAGGCCTCAATAATTGCACATCATTCCCATCATGCGCATTTTTGATTACCTGCAAACATGTTCTCAGAGATCAGTGTGAAAGATTTTTGAATTGTGTTCAGGTCAGGGGGCTGTGAGAGTCAGGGGGCTCGGGGAGAGTCAGGGGGCTGTGAGAGTCAGGGGGCTGTGAGAGTCAGGGGGCTCGGGGAGAGTCAGGGGGCTGTGAGAGTCAGGGGGCTGTGAGAGTCAGGGGGCTCGGGGAGAGTCAGGGGGCTGTGAGAGTCAGGGGGCTGGGGGAGAGTCAGGTGGCTCAGGGAGAGTCAGGGGGCTCGGGGGAGAGTCAGGGGGCTCGGGGGAGTGTCAGGGGGCTCGGGGAGAGTCAGGGGGCTGGGAGGGAGAGTCAGGGGGCGCGGGGAGAGTCAGGGGGCTCAGGGAGAGTCAGGGGACTCGGGGAGAGTCAGGGGGCTCGGGGGAGTGTCAGGGGGCTCTGTGAGAGTCAGGGGGCCAGGGGGAGTCAGGGGGCTGGGGGAGAGTCGGGGGCTCGGGGGAGAGTCAGGGGGCTCAGGGAGAGTCAGGGGGCTCGGGGGAGAGTCAGGGGGCTGGGGGAGAGTCAGGGGGCTGGGGGGAGAGTCAGGGGGCTGGGGGAGAGGCAGGGGGCTGGGGGAGAGTCAGGGGGCTGGGGGGAGAGTCAGGGGGTTGGGGGAGAGTCAGGGGGCTCAGGGAGAGTCAGGGGGCTCGGGGGAGAGTCAGGGGGCTGGGGGAGAGTCAGGGGGCTCAGGGAGAGTCAGGGGGCTCGGGGAGAGTCAGGGGGCTGGTGGGAGTCATGGGGCTCGGGGGAGAGTCAGGGGGCTGGGGGAGAGTCGGAGGCTCGGGGAGAGTCAGGGGGCTGGAGGGAGAGTCAGGGGGCTGGGGGAGAGTCAGGGGGCTGGGGGAGAGTCAGGGGGCTGGGGGAGAGTCAGGGGGCTGGGGGGAGAGTCAGGGGGCTGGGGGAGAGTCATGGGGCTCAGGGAGAGTCATGGGGCTCAGGGGAGAGTCAGGGGGCTGGGGGAGAGTCAGGGGGCTCAGGGAGAGTCAGGGGGCTCGGGGAGAGTCAGGGGGCTGGGGGAGAGTCAGGGGGCTGGGGGAGAGTCAGGGGGCTCGGGGGAGAGTCAGGGGGCTGGGGGAGAGTCAGGGGCTCGGGGGAGAGTCAGGGGGCTCGGGGGAGAGTCAGGGGTCTCAGGGAGAGTCATGGGGCTCGGGGGAGAGTCAGGGGGCTCGGGGGAGTGTCAGGGGGCTCGGGGAGAGTCAGGGGGCTGGGAGGGAGAGTCAGGGGACTGGGAGAGAGTCAGGGGGCTCGGGGGAGAGTCAGGGGGCTCGGGGGAGAGTCAGGGGGTTTGGGGGAGAGTCAGGGGGCTTGGGGGAGTGTCAGGGGGCTCGGGGGAGAGTCAGGGGGCTCGGGGGAGAGTCAGGGGACCCGGGGGAGAGTCAGGGGGCTGGGGGGAGAGTCAGGGGCTGGGGGAGACTCAGGGGGCTGGGGGGAGAGTCAGGGGGTTTGGAGGAGAGTCAGGGGGCTGGGGGAGACTCAGGGGGCTGGGGGGAGAGTCAGCGGGTTTGAGGGAGAGTCAGGGGGCTCGGGGGAGAGTCAGGGGGCTGGGGGAGAGTCAGGGGGCTGGGGGGAGAGTCAGGGGGTTTGGGGGAGAGTCAGGGGGCTCGGGGGAGAGTCAGGGGGTTCGGGGGAGAGTCAGGGGGCTGGGGGGAGAGTCAGGGGGCAGGGGGAGAGTCAGGGGGTTTGGGGGAGAGTCAGGGGGCTCGGGGGAGTTTCAGGGGGCTCGGGGGAGAGTCAGGGGGCTCGGGGAGAGTCAGGGGGCTCGGGGAGAGTCAGGGGGCTCGGGGAGAGTCAGGGGGCTGGGGGAGAGTCAGGGGGCTGGGGGGAGAGTCAGGGTGCTGGGGGAGAGTCAGGGGGCTCGGGGGAGAGTCAGGGGATTTGGGGGAGAGTCTGGAGGCTCGGGGGAGAGTCAGGGGGCTGGGGGAGAGTCAGGGGGCTCGAGGGAGAGTCAGGGGATTTGGGGGAGAGCCTGGGGACTCGGGGGAGAGTCAGGGGGCTCGGGCGGAGGTCAGGGGGCTCGGGGGAGAGTCAGGGGTCTGGGGGGAGAGTCAGGGGGCTCGGGGGAGAGCCTGGGGGCTCAGGGGAGAGTCTGGGGCCTCGGGGGAGAGTCTGGAGGCTCGGGGGAGTGTTGCAAAGGACTGATGATAATGCTGGATCATGGAACCATCCTTCATTCTGTCTCACGCTGGTTAGTGTTGTGTGAAGCTGCACGCTCAGGTGTGGATCCTTGCCCCGGGAGGGTTTGCCGGTTCAACAAACCGGCCCTTTAAAATGTCCACCCAGAGGTTGGATTTTTATTCAGGGGGTGGGGGGAGGACAGAGGAGGGGTGGGAGAACGGTTGGGATGTAACAGGATTTGGGGTGGGTGACCCCCAGAATGAATGCAGAGGTCACTGGATGCAGAGGTGGGCGGGGATGCAAGAGCTGCCTCTGTGCTCCAGCACTGTGCTGAAGCAAAAAGTGATCGGAAATCAAAATACATTCCTCCAGCCCTCACCCTTCATTCCCCCGCACATTCCCTGTGCTCTGCCCATCCCAACCCATCCCCCCTACCCACCACAATGACAACATATGCCACCTTAGTGCCAGCACACGCTAATCAAAGCCTTCCACCCACCACCCTTTGTCCTTACCCACTCTATGCAAACTCTCCTTTGCTGAGCACCTTTTGTCCGTCCACAAGCAGGACCCAGACCTTCCTGTCGCTTGCTATTTCAGCACCCCACCCTGCTCTCCTGCCCACATGTCCGTCCTTGGTCTTTTGCAAAGTTCTAGCGAACCTCAACGCAAACTGGAGGAGCAGCACCTCATCTTTCGATTGGGCACTTTTCAGCCTTCCGGACTGAACATTGAGTTCAACAACTTCAGAGCATCAACTCTCCCCTCCACTCACACCACATTTTAAAATTTAATTTTGTTTCATATCATTCATCCATTTTATCATCCTTCTTTCTCACTTCCATTTTCCACTTCTCTGTTCCAGCTCACCTTCTTCCCCTGCCTCTCCCCCCCGACCAACCGCCCCCCCCCCCCCCTCTCTCCACCCTGACCCCACATTTCAGGGCAACTCTCCCATTTTTATGCTAGCTGGACATGTAGAATCATTCTGGTAAAATTCCAGCCTATATTCCATCTGCCATTTCTTTTGCCCACTCACTTAACGCTCCGAAAGCTCGTGATTCCAAATAAACCTGTTGGACTTTAACCTGGTGCTGTGAGGCTTCTTACTGTGCCCACCCCAGTCCAACGCCGGCATCTCCACATCATGGCCTTTTATCTGAGTCATTGATATAGATTGTCAATAGTTCAGGCCTCCGCACTGACCCCTGTTGCGCCCCACTAGTCATAGCTTGCCATACTGAAAAAGGCCCTATTATCCCTACTCTCTGCCTTCCTAAACTAATCAATCCTCTATCTATGCGAATACGTTACCCCCTAAACCGGGCGGCACGGTGGCGCAGTGGTTAGCACTGCTGCCTCACAGCACCAGGGACCCAGGTTCGATTCCCCGCTTGGGTCACTGTCTATGTGGAGTTTGCACATTCTCCCCGTGTCTGCGTGGGTTTCCTTCGGGTGCTCCAGTTTCCTCCCACAGTCTGAAAGACGCGCTGGTTCGGTGCATTAGCCGTGCTAAATTCTCCCTCAGTGTACCCGAACAGGCGCGGGAGTGTGGCAACTAGGGGAATTTCACAGTAACTTCATTGCAGTGTTAATGTACTTGTGACACTAATAAATAAACTTGAAAAAGCATGAGCTCTTATTTTTGGAGTGATCTTGGATGTTGCCACAGAAACGGCGACTCCCTGGGTGAACTGGAACGCACCATCAGCAAGAAACAAGCGTGGCCCAGCTATCAGGCTGCCATTGTGAACTCCACTGAATGATTTGCAGTTCCCACTGCGGCCCCTGTGTGCAGCTGGGGGTGATGGGGGATTTACAGAGGATCTACTGTCCCTCCCACCCCCCCAGGCCTTTGACCAGAAGGCTGCCACCAAGCATCAGTTGGACTTCAGCCTGAGCAGGGGGCTAGTCTGCCATCAGGAAGAGCCAAGTGGCATCATTAATTGGCCCTCAGGTGGGCACCTAATTGCTGATTGGCTACCTTTTGCTGCTAGGGGTGAGGGGAGGGGTAGACCCTATTTCCAGCGAGTGCATTGGAGGGGTGGGATTACATTGCGGAGATGATGAGACACCAGCTTCTAGGTGACTAACAGGAGTCTTGTTCAATGTCATCGCGTTTACACCTGCTTAACTCAGTTCACTTTCTGTCCCCAAGTGACCACTCCCAGGCTTAACTAATCACACACGGTAAACAGATACCAGGCACACACAATCAAACCCTGAACAAATGAATAATTGGACACCACCAGTCCTGACACGAGACTCTTGAATTTTTTGTTCCTGGTCCTGCTGCCATGGAAACGGTAAAATGTAGCGTCTGGTGTGTGTGTAAAGAGTGAGGAGAAGGTCTGAGGCCTTTAGAAATGTGGCGCCTGGCAGCAATGAGCTTCTTCCATTGCTGGCAGCATCGACTGTAAGGATTTCTGTAAATAATGAAGTTGTGACTGGTTACAGCACAGACAGAGGCCATTCGGCCCATCTTCTCCAGGCCAGTCCGAGAACACCCAAGTGCCCCACATATACTTCTGACTCCCTCGGTATCTCGTACTTGTGAGAAAATGTAAACAGTATAATTACTATCTAGCTGCACCACACAGGTAGGTGCTGAAGGGCAGGCTCAGAATTCTCCTAATTAATCACTGTGACTCATGTAAACTCTCCTTCCACACAACACATTTCTCCATCGGAGTGAGGTCTGAGTGTGACTTCAGGCTGTCCCCATTCAAGCCCCCAAACACCTTTTCCTGTGTTAAGGGTACGGCAGAAATACATGTTGTTGTTGTTGAATCAAAAATAATTACTTTGTTTTAAAAACCCCAGCGTTTGTTTTGAGTCTTCAGACAATGCTTTACATTCGCAGTTGAAGTGAAGAATGTGGCAAATTTACTTCAGACATTTTATGGGTGGAGGGACTTCTTGGATATCGAAAGAAGGAAAGTTGGCAAAGTTAACAAACAGATCCCTCATTAACATATAAATCCCTCATTCACATATAGATCACTCACTAACATATATACATTAGGGGCGGCACGGTAGCACAGTGGTTAGCACTGCTGATTCACAGCTCCAGGGACCTGGGTTCGATTCCCGGCTTGGGTCACTGTCTGTGTGGAGTTTGCACATTCTCCCCGTGTCTGCGTGGGTTTCCTCCGGGTGCTCCGGTTTCCTCCCACAGTCCAAAGATGTGCAGGTTAGGCTGATTGGCCATGCTAAAATTGCCCTTAGTGTCCTGAGATGCGTAGGTTAGAGGGATTAGTGGGTAAATATGTGGGGGTAGGGCCTGGGTGGGATTGTGGTCGGTGCAGACTCGATGGGCCGTAGGGTTTCTAAGATTCTAATATCACTCATTAACATAAAGATCCCTCATTAACATGCTGATCCCTCATTAATATACAGATCACCCATTAACAGACAGGTCACTCATTAACATACAAATCCCTGATTAACATGCAGATCAATCATTAACATGCAGATCCATCATTAACATGCAGATCCATCATTAACACACAGATCACTCATTAGCATACAGGTCTCACAGAAACATACTAATCCCTCATTAACATACAGATCCCTCATTAACATGCAGATCCCTCATTAATATACAGATAATTCATTAACATACAGATCGCTCATTAACATGCAGATCCCTCATTAACATACAGATCCCTCATTAACATACAGATCCCTCATTAACATACAGATCCCTCATTAATATACAGATTCCTCATGATCAAACTGATTGGTCTAACATACTCGAGGGGCTGAATGATGTAACCTTTCTCATCCTGGAGATGTGGACCTTGTGGGCAATGCCAGGATTAATTGCCCATCCCCGGTTGCCCTTGAGAGCAGTCAAAGGTCAGCCACATTGCTGTGGATCTGGAGTCACATGTAGGCCAGACCTTGTAAGGACGGCAGATTTCCTTCCCTAAAGGGACATTAGTGAACCAGATGGGTTTCTCCGACAATCAACAATGGTTTCATGGGGTTGGATTTTACTGCCCCTGATGTTGGCGGTGGAGTGGAGGAGGAACACTAAAATACATTGGATGGCTAGCCCACCTCCTTACTGTGCACCCCCAGTACAGTCCCCAAAATACAAGGAGTGGTAAGGTGCCCACTAATCCAGCTGGGCCCTGCTAAATTGCCCCTTAGTATCCCCAGATGTGTAAGTTAATGGAATTAGTGGGGTAAATATGAGACGTTACAGGGGATGGGATGGGTAACATGCTCTGTAGGAGAGTCGATGCAGCCTCAATAGGCCGAATGACCTCCTTCTGCATTGTAGGGATTCTATGGGATTTGAACCCCGGGGATTAGCATAGGCCTCTGGATTAACAATCTCGTGACAATACCACCACACCACTCTCTTCTCTAAGACACTGCCTACCATTACAAACGTGCTTTATATACATGGGCAGGTCAGTGACAATCCATAGAATTGCTACAGTGCAGAAGGAGGCCATTTAGCCCAATCTGCACCAATTCACTGATGGAACACCTTACCCAGGCCCTATCCCCATAACCACACATGTTTATCCCACTAATCCCCCTAACTCACACATCCTGGGACACAAAGCGACAGCTCAGCATGGCAAATCCACTTAACCTACACATCCAGGCACACTAAGGGACAGTTTAGCATGGCCAATCCATTTAAGCTACATATCTTGGGACAGTAAGGGGCAATTTAGCATGGCCAATCCACCTAACCTGTACATTTTTGGAGTGTGGGAGGAAACCAGAGCACCTGGAGGAAACCCACGCAGACACGGGGAGGACGTGCAAACTCCACACTGACAGTGACCCAAGCTGGGAATTGAACCCGGGTTCCTGGCGCTGTGAGGCAGCAGAGCTAACCGCTGTGCCACCGTGCTAACCCCATATGTCTAATCTTATGTTCCTATGTTTCTAACCCTTGTCCCAATTTTCACTTTAGAATGCATGAATAACACATGAGTAACATTCTTTAATGACTGTGTTGGGAGCGGGGTGCCTGTAGATCACTGCTGCTCTGACTTGGAAGCAGCAGATGATTAAATACATGTTATTGCCGAATCCTGGGAATGCCCCAACTCTTTCACACCATTGTCTAAGTATAAACTTCCACCGTTTGGTTCGTGGCAGCAGTAAATGAAATTGTTGAAATGCAAAATTGTAAATAACTCCCAATTATAAACTGCAGCGTGGAGTAATGGTGAATTCTCACAGCGCTGGAATGTGTGATTACAATGAAAGCTGTGCAATATCTTTATTTTAAAACATGGGGATTACCACATAATGTTTGGTTTGAACATCAGCAGACGTTTCAATTGATTATCCTAAAATATGCATTTACCAGAGCAGTTCTTTTTGTTAGCAGCGTAAACAATAATTGAGGGTATTATAATCCGAACCAGCATCCCCTGGGATTCCTGATGGAATGATGGTTGCCTGGCAATTGCTATCTGGAGACACAGCATGTTGGCCGTGTTGCGCAGACTGCTCATAGACAGCGACAACGGGCGGGTTTGTCTGCACCAGCCGCATTAATGACATAAAATACACCTGGAAAATAACCTTCAACACCCAGTTCATAAAGTGGGAAAGCAGCAAGACAATTCTGGCTTCAGTCATCTTTCTAATCAGTGCGACTGACTGGTACTATCTGTTGTCTGCAGGTTAATTAGTTTTTGGAGTATCAGGCAGCGCATTTGTTACATTCTTCACTTTGCTCATCGCCCCGTCCCTAATGCTCTTTGTTATTTGTCAAGCGGTGCTAAAGGTTAATGACAGTGTTTGGCAGGTTGTAAGAGTGAGATGAGCTCGGTCTGTGTCTCCTGGAAGTTGTTTGTCCCACGATTTCACCATAAAACCCAGCACGTGGTTTTTTATTGCGGGACAGGAATTGCCCCCACTCTGGTGACCATAAGCTATGGGAGCAGAATTAGGCCATTCAGCCCATCGAGTCTGCTCCACCATTCAATCATGGCTGATATGTTTCTCAACCCCATTCTCCCGCCTTTTCCCCCGTCACCTTTGATCCCCTTACCAATCAAGATCCTATCTATCTCTGTCTTAAATACACTCAATGACCCGGCCTCCACAGCCTTCTCTGGCAATACATTTTATACATTCACCACCCTCTGGCTGAAGAAATTCCTCCTCATCTCGGTTCTAAAGGGTCATCCCTTTACTCTGAGGCGTGCCCTCGGATCCTAGTCTCTCCTACTAATAGAAATACCTTCCCCATGTCCACTCTATTCAGGCCTTTCAGTATTCTGTAACTTTCAATGAGATCCCCCCCTCATCCATCTAAACTTCATCGAGTACAGACCCAGAGTATTCAAAAGCTCCTCATACGTCAAGCTTTTCATTCCTGGGATCATTCTTGTGAACCTTCTCTGGACCCTCTCCAAGGCCAGCACATCCTTCCTTAGATACAGGGCCCACAATTACTCACTTGACACGTCAGTCCCCCTTGCTAACTGCATACATTCCGTCCACCTTCATTCCTGCAATGCTGTCCCATCATAGTGTCTCCTTCTCAAGGCATGCACAGCTAAGGAATGACTAAACAGTGTACAAACTTGCTTCAACATAAACAGTGAAGACAGCTTCCAACTGCTCTACCAACAGGTCAGCTAAGTGGCATTATCATGTTGCTAAGAGTTCCCCTGTTTACTATCAGCACGATGTGGAGATGCTGGCGTTGGACTGGGGTAAACACAGTAAGAAGTTTAACAACACCAGGTTAAAGTCCAACAGGTTTATTTGGTAGCAAAAGCCACACAAGCTTTCGGAGCTCTAAGCCCCTTCTTCAGGTGAGTGGGAATTCTGTTCACAAACAGAGGATGTAAAGACACAGACTCAATTTACATGAATAATGGTTGGAATGCGAATACTTACAACTAATCAAGTCTTTAAGAAACAAAACAATGTGAGTGGAGAGAGCATCAAGACAGGCTAAAAAGATGTGTATTGTCTCCAGACAAGACAGCCAGTGAAACTCTGCAGGTCCACGCAACTGTGGGGGTTACAAATAGTGTGACATGAACCCAATATCCCGGTTGAGGCCGTCCTCGTGTGTGCGGAACTTGGCTATCAGTTTCTGCTCTGTCGAACTGCAACGCGCCACAGCGAAAAACCGCACTGACCTCCTCAGAAGACAAACACGGGACACGGTGGACAGAGTACCCTTCGTTGTCCAGTACTTCCCCGGAGCGGAGAAGCTACGGCATCTCCTCCGGAGCCTTCAACATGTCATTGATGAAGATGAACATCTCGCCAAGGCCATCCCCACACCCCCACTTCTTGCCTTCAAACAACCGCACAACCTCAAACAGACCATTGTCCGCAGCAAACTACCCAGCCTTCAGGAGAACAGTGACCATGACACCACACAACCCTGCCACAGCAACCTCTGCAAGATGTGCCGGATCATCGACACAGATGCCATCATCTCACGTGAGAACACCATCCACCAGGTACACGGTACATACTCTTGCAATTCGGCCAACGTTGTCTACCTGATACGCTGCAGGAAAGGATGTCCCGAGGCATGGTACATTGGGGAAACTATGCAGACGCTGCGACAACGGATGAATGAACACCGCTCGACAATCACCAGGCAAGACTGTTCTCTTCCTGTTGGGGAGCACTTCAGCGGTCACGGGCATTCGGCCTCTGATATTCGGGTAAACGTTCTCCAAAGTGGCCTTCGCGACACACGACAGCGCAGAGTCGCTGAGCAGAAACTGATAGCCAAGTTCCGCACACACGAGGACGGCCTCAACCGGGATATTGGGTTCATGTCACACTATTTGTAACCCCCACAGTTGCGTGGACCTGCAGAGTTTCACTGGCTGTCTTGTCTGGAGACAATACACATCTTTTTAGCCTGTCTTGATGCTCTCTCCACTCACATTGTTTTGTTTCTTAAAGACTTGATTAGTTGTAAGTATTCGCATTCCAACCATTATTCATGTAAATTGAGTCTGTGTCTTTATATGCTCTGTTTGTGAACAGAATTCCCACTCACCTGAAGAAGGGGCTTAGAGCTCCGAAAGCTTGTGTGGCTTTTGCTACCAAATAAACCTGTTGGACTTTAACCTGGTGTTGTTAAACTTCTTACTGTGCCTACTATCAGCACAACATTGCCAATTTCAACGTGACATTTTCTACACACAGTGGCTAATATTATCTGTTCCCTTTATTCTTTCATGGGATGTGGGTGTCATGGGGGCAGCATTTGTTGCCAATCCCTAATTGCCCTTGAACTGAATGTGTTACTCGGCCATTTCAGAGGCAGTTAAGAGTCAACCACATTACTGTGGGTCTGGAGTCACATGTCGACCAGACCAGGTAAGGCCAGCAGATTTCATAGAAACATAGAAGATAGGAGCAGGAGGAGGCCATTTGGCCCTTCGAACCTGCTCCGTCATTCATTACGATCATGGCTGATCGTCCAACTCAATAGCCTAATCCTGCTTTCTCCCCGTAACCTTTGATCCCATTCACCCCAAGTGCTATATCCAGCCGCCTCTTGAAAACATTCAATGTTTTGGCATCAACTACTTCCTGTGGTAATGAATTCCACAGGCTCACCACTCTTTGGGTGAAGAAATGTCTCCTCACCTCCGTCCTAAATGGTCTACCCCGAATCCTCAGACTGTGACCCCTGGTTTCTAGACTTCCCCACCATCGGGAATATCCTCCCTGCATCTACCCTGTCTAGTCCTGTTAGAATTTTATAAGTCTCTATGAGATTCCCCCCTTCATTCATCTGAACTCCAGCGAAAACAATCCTAACCTAGTCAATCTCTCCTCATACATCAGTGCCGCCATCCCTGGAATCAGCCTGGTAAATCTTTGCTGCACTCCCTCGAGAGCAAGAACATCCTTCCTCAGAAAAGGAGATCAAAACTGTACACAATACTCTAGGTGTGGCCTCACCAAGGCCCTGTATAATCGCAACAACAGATCCCTGCTCCTGTACTCGGAACCTCTCGCAATGAAGGCCAACATGCCATTCGCCTTCTTTACCACCATGCTTACCTTGAGCAACTGGTGCACGAGGACACCAGGTCCCGCTGCACACTCCCCTCTCCCAATTTACAGCCATTCAGGTCGCAATCTGCCGCCTTGATTTTGCTTCCAAAGTGAATAACCTCACATTTATCTAAATTATACTGCATCTGCCATCTGCATCTTTCCTTCCCTAAAGGACATTATTGAACCAAATAGGTTTTTACGACAATCAATGATTGTTTCATGGTAGCCATTACTGAGACTAGCTTTCAGTTCCAGCTTTTATTAATCAAACTATCAGCTTGGTGGGATTTCAACTCATGTCCTCCTGAGCCTCTGGGTTACTACTCCAGTGACATGGCCATTGTACTACTTAGAAAGATAAGTATAGCCATAGAGTGTTAAATCCTTTCTGGAACAATCTGTGCTGCAAGTAGCATCATAGGGTGCAACTTGTTGGGCTCAATAAGAATACATGTTGCAATGCTAGAACGATACAATGGAGTTTTGGGTGCTGAGGATTAGATTCCTAGAAACCAGCATGGGGTAGTTCACAAGAACACAAGAAATAGAAGCAGCCCCTTCAAGCCTGCCCCGCCATTCAATACAATCATAGTTGATCTATTCTGGCCTCAGCTCCTTTTCTGTGCCATTTCCCCATCGCCCTCTATTCCTCAATCTATCAAATACTTATCCATCTCCACTTTAAATACTTCTAATGACCCAGCCTCCACCAGCCTTTGGGGCAGAGAATTCCAGAGATTCACCACCCTCTTTCACAGAATTTCACAGTAACTTCATTGCAGTGTTAATGTAAGCCTTACTTGTGACTAATAAATAAACTTTAACTTAACTCTGCGAGAAGAAATTTCTACGCACTTCAGTTTTAAATGACCAGCCCTTTATCTTGTAGCTTTGTCCCCTTGTTTAAGATTCTCCCACTAGTGAAAACATCTCACCATCTACCCTGTCAAGCACCCTCAGGATCTTCTGTCTGAATAAGGAGACCCCTCACTCTTCTAAACTTCAAGGAATACAGACCCAGACTATTTAGTCTCTTGATAGGACAACCCTCTCATCCCAGGAATTAGCCTGGTGAATCTCCTGTGGACTGCCTCCAATATTACCATATCCTTTTTAAGGTAAGGGGGTCAAAACTGTACACAGTATTCCAGGTGAGGCCTCACCAACACCCTGTACAATTCCAACAAAACCTCCCTATTTTTAAACTCCAACCCCTTTGCAATAAAGATCAAAATGCCATTTGCCTTCTTAACTACTTGTAGGACCTGCTTGCTAGCTTTATGTGATTCATGCACCAGAACAGCCAGATCCCTCTGTACTCCACTCACCTTCAGTCTCTCTCCATTTAGATAATAATCTATAATAGTTACTTTTTTAAAGAGATTAGAAAATAAAGTGTTCATTGTTGATATTAACAAGCGTAATTGGACAGGTTTCTGGAATCAATGTTCTCAATGAGCTACATTGCCTTGTTCTATATTGTCTTGTGTGACAGTCCAGCCTATCATTGCCAATAGCAATTCAGAAAGAAACATTGGAGGTCGTTTTAACTTTTAACGATGGGAAGGGAAATCGGACAGAGTATAAAATTAGAAGCTGACCCGATATTTCCAGTTTCCGGCCCCCAGCTGACATTGAAAAGTCTGGCCGCTTTGTGACAGTAACCTTAGTGCCTGATGTGCAGGAGTACACAATAAGACACAGGTTCACACATGATAACATAAGAACATAACAGGAACTAGGAGCAGGAGTAGGCCATCTGGTCCCTCCAGCCTGCTCTGCCATTCAATAAGATCGTGGCTGATCTTTTCATGGACTCAGCTCCACTTACCCACCCGCTCACCATAACCCTTAATTCCTTCACTGTTCAAAAATCTATCTATCTTTGCCTTGAAAACAGTCAATGAGGTAGCCTCAACTGCTTCACTGGGCAGGGAAATCCCCAGATTCACAGTCCTTTGGGTGAAGAAGTTCTTCCTCAACTCGGTCCTAAATCTGCTTCCCCTTATTTTGAGGCCATGCCCCCTAGTTCTAGTTTCACCAGTGGAAACAACCTCCCTGTTTCTATCTTATCTATTCCCTTCATAATCTTATATGTTTCTATTAGATCTCCCCTCATTCTTCTAAATTCCAATGAGTATAGTCCCAGTCTATTCAGTCTCTCCTCATTGCCAACCCACTCAACTCTGGAATCAACCTATTGAATCTCCTCTGCACCCCCTCCAGTGCCAGTATATCCTTTCTCAAGGAAGGAGACCAAAACTGTACACAGGACTCCAGGTGTGGCCTCACCAGCACCTTATAAAGCTGCAACATAATCTCGCTGTTTTTAAACTCCATCCCTCAGCAATGATTCCCAATAAAAACCCAAGAATCTCATAAGGGTTAGAGCAGAGAGAGGCAAACTGCAGAGTAAAGTCAGAACGAATGATAATGGATTATTATAACACAGAGACAGCAAATTCATTTAGATAGCGCCTTTAATATAGGAAAAAGGTCACCAGACCCTTCACAAGAGCCAAATGAAATTTGACATACTTGAAGAGATTTTCGGACAGATGACTATTAAGCTAGTCGAAGAGGTAGGCTTTAAGGAGAATGGTAAGGGAAAGCGTAGAGAGATTTAGGAAAGGAATTCCAAAGCTTTAGACCTGGGCAGCTGGAGGCACAGCTGTCAATATTGAAGCGATTAAAATCCAGAATTGTTCAAGAGGCCTCAATTGGAGACAGAAAGGCAAAATGTGAGGGGAAAAGTTTTACTCGGAACAGCCCAGGATTTCTGGATTTTTCAATAATATGTGCACAGTAACATAAATATCTGATCATTGAGCAACATTTTCCTATTACTATACATGGGTGGCACGATGGCATAGTGGCTAGCACTGCTGCCTCACAGCACCAGAGACCCGGTTTGATGTCCAGCTTGAGTCACTGTCTGTGTGGAGTCTGCATGTTCTTCCCGTGTCTGCGCGGGTTTCCTCCGGGTGCTCCGGTTTCCTCCCACAGTCTGAAAGACGTGCTGGTTAGGTGCATTGGCCGTGCTAAATTCTCCCTCAGTGTACCCGAACAGGCGACAGAGTGTGGCGACTCGGGGGTTTTCACAGTAACTTCACTGCAGTGTTAATGTAAGCCTACTCGTGACCCTAATAATAAATAAACTTTAAAACTTATTCTATTTCTTTGTGAATCTGAAGTTCCAGTCAGGCCTAATTATTCATCCACATGTTTCATTTTCCAGATTATTGTACCTTGACAAAAGAAAATTACATGAAACTTCAACAAAATAGATCACTTGCCAACGGATATTAATTGAGACTCCAGTTACTGAAACTCAATTTTTTATTTAAGCTGCCCGCTGCATAGTGAGTTACAGAGACCAAATGAAACTCAATGCAGACACCTTATAAAGGAAGTTGCTTCATAGTAATATAGAATTCAGATAAATAAATCATCCAGTTGTGCGGTTTTTTATGCTTGTGTTTGGGATTTAGATGATGCTCTCACTGTGAGACTAGAGAATTTCAGCTATGGGGCGAGATTCTCCGGCCTCCCAGCCACGTGTTTCCCGCCGGGGGAAGGTGGCGCATAGCGGCGGGATTCTCCAGTCCCGCGGCTGTCAATGGGAATTCCCACTGATGTCATCCCACGCCAGCGGGGAACCTGTGGGTGGGGGTGCGCTGCCGGTGGGACCGGAGATTCCCACTAGCGTGAACGGCCAGAGAATTCCGGCCACGATCTCTGACCAATCTGAATTCAGGTTGCTAAATTCTGCTGGTACATCAATGCACGACAGTCAGCCAGGTCAAAAAATCAACTAAACTATTCACGGAGTTCATTGGCTAAACATTTCCAACCAGACAGCAAAACATGTCAACCAATTACAGTTTGAAACAATTCACACACCAGCCCTCAGTCTGCCTTTCGCATCGGGTCACATCACACTGATCAGAGGATTGAAACTTGCTTTAGCTCAATGAAAAGACTTTGAGACGTGTGCACTCCAGAAACGTTGCCGTAATTCAGGACCTGATCTCCTCGGGTGGAATTCTCCCATCAGACACTGAGTCCCGTGGTGGGGGCCAGGAGTGTTTCCCATTACAGAGGCTGATAGGAAACCACGCCGTATCTTCCAGCCCTGACATCATTCATTCTGCGCCTGGGGGTTTAGCGCTGTATTCCGTGGCAGGGGTAGATTTGATCGTGTGCGCCCCGCTGTCATATCCTGGGTGTCACATTGAAAAGACACCCAGCACCGATGATCCTGAAAGAAGATGGATCTCCAGGGATACGCTGAAGCTGGGAGGGTGGGCACAGTGGCATAGTGGTTAGCACTGCTGCCTCACGGCACCAGGGACCCAAGTTCGATTCTTGGCTTGGGTCACTGTCTGCGTGGAGTTTGCACGTTCTCACCGTGTCTGCGTGGGTTTCCTTCGAGTGCTCCGGTTTCCTCCCAGAGTCCAAAGGTATGCGGGTTAGGTGGATTGGCCATGCTAAATTGCCCCTTAGTGTCAGGGGGACTAGCTAGGGTAAATGCATGGGGTTGTGGGGATGGGGCCTGGGTGGGATTGTGTTCAGTGCAGATTCAATGGGCCGAATGGCCTTCTTCTGTATAGTAGGATTCTATGGTTCTATGATATGAACCTCCTTGATAACACTGAAACTGGAAGATCCATCTGATAGATGCTCCCCCCTCCCTGCCTCCACTGCTGTGGTGTTTCAGAGTTCAGGGTGACTGGCAGCCTTTATCCTGAACTCTGGAGGCAGTCCCAGGCATTCTCCAGGTGAGTCCCGACCTCTGCACATCACATGGTTCCAGATGTGTTTTGGACCAGCATGTTTTCTCGCTAATGTTGTGGGGAAATGGGCATCGTGGCGCGGAGGGTGGTGGGGGAGGGAGGGTGGAGATTCCAATTGGATCTTCATCAGCATGTTTGTTTACACTTCGAGTGTATTTTCCGATCCAACATGGCGGGCACCGGTGGAAGTTCCCACGGGAAAGTCACACCAGGGGAAATCCCATATTTGGGTCCCCTGCTGAAATTTCCCTTGTGGCCTCCTCCATTGCCGTGGGAGGCCGGGGGGGGGGGGCGGGGGTTGGAGGCGATGGGAGAATTTGGCACTCGGTGGTCCCATTTTCTTCTCGTGAAGAAACAACATTCACAGATTCATGAGAGAAACTTGCTCACATCAGGAAGGTCGTAAGCCCTACATACTGCGAGGGATTCTAGTGCCAGGTTTCACCCGCAAGACTGTTATGCACATTTATATTAGTCTATCTCCCACTGGTAAAAATGTAATTAGGTCTTATGATATGGATGAGTGGAAATGAGCATTGAAGCCTGATTTTAAACTGATAACTCTGTCAAAATTCTCAGCCATTTCCTTAACACTGAAATGCTCATTAGCTTCTAGTCTGCAGACAATATGCCTTGGTCCAAAACCGTCAATAATAAATCCGACACAAACCATGTAAAGCAAGTATACAACATGGGCAAAATCTTTTATGATTCTGTCAGAGTTTCACTTATCTAACTGGAATTTACAAGCATTCCTTTACACACAGTAATTTAGGGGAGGAGATGGTGTAGTTGTAATGTCACAAGATGCACACCCGGGTCTGAACACGGGTTCAAATCCCACCACGCCAGCCGGTGGAGTTTCAGTTCAATTAATTAAATCTGGAATATAAAGCTAGTCTCAGTAATCATCAATTGTCATAAAAAAAACCCATCTGGTTCACTCATGTCCCGAATGACTCCAGAGCCACAGCAATATGGTTGGCTCTCAACTGCCCTCTGAAAGGGCCACTCAGTTCAAGGGTAATTAGGGATGGGCAACAGATGCAAGCACTGCCAGCAACGAACGAAAAAAAATTATGAATGGGAAAGACTATTCAGCCCATCTTAGTTCATCAATTCAGAGATCCTAACCCTGCCTTCCTTCAGTATGATTGAGAGGTGCCAACACTATAGTTAAGAAAGCCCACCAACGCCTCTACTTTCTCAGAAGACTAAGGAAATTTGGCATGTCGGCTACGACTCTCACCAACTTTTACAGATGCACCATAGAAAGCATTCTTTCTGGTTGTATCACAGCTTGGTATGGCTCCTGCTCTGACCAAGACTGCAAGGAACTACAAAAGGTCGTGAATGTAGCCCAATCCATCACGCAAACCAGCCTCCCATCCATTGACTCTGTCTACACTTCCCGCTGCCTCGGCAAAGCAGCCAGCATAATTAAGGACCCCACGCACCCTGGACATTCTCTCTTCCACCTTCTTCCATTGGAAAAAAGATACAGAAGTCTGAGGTTACGTACCAACCAACTCAAGAACATCTTCTTCCCTGCTGCCATCAAACTTTTGAATGGACTTACCTCGCATTAAGTTGATCTTTCTCTACACCCTAGCTATGACTGTAACACTACATTCTGCACTCTCTCGTTTCCTTCTGTTTGAACAATATACTTTGTCTGTATAGCTGGCAAGAAACAATACTTTTCACTGTATGCTAATACATGTGACAATAATAAATCAAAAATCAAATGATCCTGTGTATGCTTAGCCCTGTTTGCTTTATTCTATACAAAGACTTCATCTCTGCAAAGAGTTCATTTTAGGATATTTCTGCCTATGCAATTATATTTGAATGCTGGACAGTAGGGATTAACCAGCACTGCTAACCTGACTACATTTTAAAACTCAGAAGGCATGCTGGGTTAGTTAAAAAGTGGCTGCATTCCTGAAGAGTACACAATGCAGACAAAACAAGTTTTTCATAACAGCGGCTGCAAGGCTTGTTGTTCTGGACAGAGACAGGCCTGTGAAGGAGAATAACAAGATAAGGGCTGAGAAATACTGTGAATTTTAGTGTGTGTTTTCAGTTCAGTTTCAAGATCTTGTTCAAGCTCAGTTCAGGAACTGGTCTCGCAGCCGGCCTCCAAGTTTGCTTTCTCTTTTCGCTTCTGTCATGTTAATTTTCTTAAGTTCTGTTCAATAAAATAAATTAATTTTAAAACCCCGGACCAGTCCTTGTCACACGTACCAGGAATGAATGGACCCAACAATGATGCTCAAAGTTCTTCCTCAAGTAATTCCAGATTTTTACCTGAAGATTTATTGTTGTATTGAGGAGAAATGTCTTCACGCGAAATCTCTACCCGGTGGATTGTTGTTGCCCCATCGTTGAGTGTTTTTAAGGCTGGAATAATCAGAGTTTTGGTCTCTCAGGGAATTAAGGGGTATGGGGATCGGGCGGGGAAATGATCAGTCATGACTGTATTGAGTGACGGAACAGGCTCGATGGGCCGAATGGTTTTATCTTGCTGCTATTTCTCGTGTTCATGAACAACAGATAAATCACATGTACTGGCAATGAGCGATTTACAATGTTCATTTTGCAATAAAAGTATCAGCCGACAAATCAGCTCAGATTTAATCGTGACATTTTACAAATGACCTTTCTCCTGCGCTTCACACTCTCACAGCTTGAAGAAATATCTGGCTGAAATATTCCTACAACAACCTGCATTTATATGGTGCCTTTAATGTGATGTCTCAAGGCTCTGCACACCCCTAACACTGGTACAAAACTCCTCTGATGGCTCATCTGGAGCTCCTCCTCACGCAGAATCGGTAAGGTTTGCTGGGTTGTAATCACGGTGGAAGGTTTGTTTTTGAGGACCAGGCCTTTTTAGCACAGGCCAGTGGATTGTATCTGGATTCTCCAGCGCGTCGTCTGGCTCTGGGCCAGAGCAAGATCTGGGCCGGGGTTCTCCGGCCGTTCATGCCCTGCAACTGTTGCCAGCGAGAATTCAGAGTTTGGCGCTCAGCCGAACATTCGTTCACTGCAGCAGGACCAGAGAATCCCAGGTCAGAGAACCCGGCCCCTGGTAGCTCTGAGGGGTTGGTGGTAAGGGGAGAGAGTGAGGTTAAGATGGCAGCAGCAGAAGCCCATGTTAATCTTGCAGAGGGTAAAAGAGAACTCTAACTCTCTCCGACTCCACGAATGCAAAGAGGAATTCATCAATCGGGTGCTGTTCGGCCCACTCATCAGTTGATACTAGCACAGTGCACAGTATCTGCCCAGGTTAAATGGCATTGTAGTCCTGTTGGCATTGAATCTCTTACTGAAACATTGAAGTCAATGTCCTGTGACAACTAACTGTTCACTTTCTTCAGGTCACATGTTCAGGACATCCCAACAGATTGACAATGATGCCAATGGAGTAGGAAATCCGTACTCCCATTTCAAGTTGCCATCCAGTTTCTGCCAGGCAGCAAGTTTGTAAATTCAGCTCTTTTTCAATTCATAACAAAGCCAGAGTTTCTCCAGCCTTTCCCCATGTTCATATCCTGTACCCTCGGCCTCAGCCATGTGGTTCCTGCCCCCTAGCTCAAATGTCTCTTTGGCCTGTTGGCCTCCACAACTGGATGCCATGTTCAGGATGCAGTTTCATCAATTACTCCTCTGACTAATATAGCACTAATACACCACAGTATACCACTAATAGAACAATATACTACTAATACACCACAGTATACCACTAATAGAACAATATACTACTAATACACCACAGTATACCACTAATAGAACAATATACTACTAATACACCACAGTATACCACTAATAGAACAATATACTACTAATACACCACAGTATACCACTAATAGAACAATATACCACTAGTATACCACAGTATAACACTAATAGAACAATATACCACTACTATACCACAGTATACCACTAATAGAACAGTATACTATGAATAAAAGAGTATACCACTCCTATACCACAGTATACCACTAATAGAACAATATACCACTAGTATACCACAGTATAACACTAATAGAACAATATACCAATAATACACCACAGTATACCACTAATAGAAGAATATACCACTAATATATCACAGTATACCACTAATAGAACAGTATATTTCTAATATATTGCAGTATACCATTCATAGAACAATATAGCACTAATATACCATGATCTACCACTAATAGAACAGTATATACTAAAACTCTGCTAAAACTTGACGGAAATTATCTTGTATTATCAGTCACCTCATTTGACAGTGTGTCTTACTGAGATTTGAGCAATATTGTTTCGTAGGAAATTATCAGCCATTGTGAGATCCAGGTGGATCCCCCAATGTGGAACTGACCCCAGCACCGAACCTGATCCGTGCAGGAATTTCATTAACGGTTGTATTTCAGCAAATTGATTATGGCTCCCCTGGATTCAGGATGTGATGGCAAACATCATGTACAGAGCCACCGAACTAACTGCCCCTTGTGGATCCCTATGGGATCGTTTCCCCACAGCGATAGTGACAATAGAATACTGAAGGGTATTCCACTACAGAGCAAGTATTAGAGTAGACCATGAGGTATAGGAGCAGAATTAGGCCATTCGGCCCATCGGGTCTGCTCTGCCATTCAATCATGGCTGATAGGTTTCTCAACCCCATCTCCTGCCTTTTCCCTGTAACCTTTGATCCCCTTACCAATCAAGAACCAATCCATCGCTGTCTCAAATACACTCAATGACCTGGCCTCCACAGTCTTCTGTGGCAATGAATTCCATAGATTCACCACCCTCTGGCTGAAGAAATTCCTCCTCATCTCAGTTCTAAAGGGTTGTCCCTTTACTCTGAGGCTGTGCCCTCGGATCCTAGTTTGGAAACATCTTCCCCACGTCCACACTATCCAGGCCTTTCAGTATTCTGCAAGGTTCAATGAGATCCCCCCTCAACCTTCTAAACTCCATCGAGTTAAGACCCAGAATCTCAAAGGCTCATCATACATCAAAATTTTCATTCCTGGGATCATTCTCGTGAACCTCCTCTGGACCTCTCCAAAGCCAGCACATCCTTCCTTCAATACGGGGCCCAAAATTGTTCACAATGTTCCAAATGTGCTCTGACCAGAACCTTATAAAGCCTCAGCAGTACATCCCAGTAGGAGCAACAACATTCTGAACTCAAAAGGGCAGCACGGTGGCACAGTGGTTAGCACTGTTGCCTCACATCTCTAGGGACCTGAGTTCGATTCCAGCCTCAGGTCACTGTCTGTGTGGAGTCTGCATGTTCTCCCCGTGTCTGCGTGGGTTTCCTCCGGGTGCTCCAGTTTCCTCCCACACTCCAAAGATGCGCTGGTTAGATTGATTGGCCATGTTAAATTGCTCCTTAGTGTCAGGGGGACTAGCAGGATAAATATGTGGGATTACAGGGATAGGGCCTGGGTGGGATGGTTGTCGGTGCAGATGTGATGGGCCAAATGGCCTCCTTCTGTACTGTAGGATTCTGTGATTCTATAATAGCACAATTCATTGACAATCAAACATTTTTTCATATTGGGTGTACATGGCTACAAAATTCTCGACATGTTTGGGGTCATTTTGCTTCCAAAATGGGATCTGCATCAAGTAGACACACAACAGCTGCTAAGCATGTTGGGATTCCAGTTGATATTATAACTGGACGGGAAGATCCCAGGATGGAATCCTGGCTCAAAAGACCGTGGGCGGGATTCTCCAGCCGCGCACGCCCCAAGACCAGAAATTCCAGTCCGAGGTCCACGGACCTTCAAATGGTTCCGCCGAATTTCCTGTCCCGCCTGCCACGATTCCGGCGGGACCAGAAAGTCCCGCCCTGTAACCTTTACGTTTCTTTAGACTGGTGATGGATGGCTATTCTTACCGCTGAATATGAGATCAAGCACAATAGAATCACAGTTGGAACTGAACCAACCCCCACACATACAAACACCTTTGTCCTGCATGACTCTAACAATAGATTTGACCCTTTCCAGGCACAGAAACATTAAATTAAACTCAGTTAAAATTATACCGTATTTCTAATGTTTGCCAACGCAAATATCAATCCCTTAAAACGGCCTTTGATTTGCTAACAAGTGTACAATCTGCCATCTTGCTGAGGGTGTGAATGAGAATGGGGCGTGGCTGCAGAATGGGACACACTGTGTGGCTGGCCGGCAATGGAATGTTGATCTGATCAAGTTTGGGAGTTCAGCATAAATGCTGCCTTCAACCTGATCTCATATTCATGGCAGGAATAACCGCCCATCATCAGTGTTTAGAGGGATCATCAACTACTTTCGAGTTATTCGCTAATTGCTTTACAAAGAACAAAGAACAATAGAGCACAGGAACAGGCCCTTCGGCCCTCCAAGCCCGCACCGCTCCCTGGTCCAAACTAGACCATTCTTTTGTATCCCTCCATTCCCACTCCGTTCATGTGGCTATCTAGATAAGTCTTAAACGTTCCCAGTGTGTCCGCCTCCACCACCTTGCCCGGCAGCGCATTCCAGGCCTCCACCACCCTCTGTGTAAAATACGTCCTTCTGATATCCGTGTTAAACCTCCCCCCCCCTCATCTTGAACCTATGGCCCCTCGTGAACGTCACCACCGACCTGGGAAAAAGCTTCCCACCGTTCACCCTATCTATGCCTTTCATAATTTTATACATCTCTATTAGGTCACCCCTCATCCTTTGTCTTTCCAGTGAGAACAACCCCAGTTTACCCAATCTCTCCTCATAACTAAGCCCTTCCATACCAGGCAACATCCTGGTAAATCTCCTCTGCACTCTCTCCAAAGCGTCCATGTCCTTCTGGTAGTGTGGCGACCAGAACTGGGCGCAGTATTCCAAATGCGGCCGAACCAACGTTCTATACACCTGCAACATCAGACCCCAACTTTTATACTCTATGCCCCGTCCTATAAAGGCAAACATCCCATATGCCTTATTCACAACCTTCTCCACCTGTGACGTCACCTTCAAGGATCTGTGGACTTGCACACCCAGGTCCCTCTGCGTATCTACACCCTTTATGGTTCTTCCATTTATCGTATAGCTCCCCCCTACGTTAGTTCTACCAAAATGCATCACTTCGCATTTATCAGGATTGAACTCCATCTGCCATTTCTTTGCCCAAATTTCCAGCCAATCTATCAGCCTCTGACAATGTTCCTCACTATCTGCAAGTCCAGCCATTTTCGTGTCGTCCGCAAACTTACTGATCACCCCAGTTACACCTTCTTCCAGATCGTTTATATAAATCACAAACAGCAGAGGTCCCAATACAGAGCCCTGCGGAACACCACTAGTCACAGGCATCCAGCCAGAAAAAGACCCTTCCACTACCGCCCTCTGTCTTCTGTGACCAAGCCAGTTCTCCACCCATCTAGCCACCTCCCCCTTTATCCCATGAGATCCAACCTTTTGCACCAACCTACCATGAGGGACTTTGTCAAACTCTTTACTAAAGTCCATATAGACGACATCCACGGCCCTTCCCTCGTCAACCATTCTGGTCACTTCTTCAAAAAACTCCACCAGGTTAGTGAGGCATGGCCTCCCTCTCACAAAACCATGCTGACTATCGTTAATGAGTTTATTCCTTTCTAAATGCGCATACATCCTATCTCTAAGAATCCTCTCCAACAACTTCCCTACCATGGACATCAAGCTCACCGGCCTATAATTTCCCAGGTTATCCTTCCTACCCTTCTTAAATAACGGGACCACATTAGCTATCCTCCAATCCTCTGGGACCTCACCTGTGTCCAGTGACGAGACAAAGATTTGCGTCAGAGGCCCAGCGATTTCATCTCTCGTCTCCCTGAGCAGCCTTGGATCGATTCCATCAGGCCCTGGGGATTTGTCAGTCTTTATATTGCCTAAAAAACCTAACACTTCCTCCCTTGTAATGGAGATTTTCTCTAACGGGTCAACACTCCCCTCCGAGACACTCCCAGTCAACACATCCCTCTCCTTTGTGAATACCGACGCAAAGTATTCATTTAGGATCTCCCCTGCTTCTTTGGGCTCTAAGCATAATTCCCCACTTTTGTCCCTGAGAGGTCCGATTTTTTCCCTGACAACCCTTTTGTTCCTAATGTATGAATAAAATGCCTTGGGATTCTCCTTAATCCTGTCTGCCAAGGACATTTTGTGACCCCTTTTTGCCCTTTCTACTGGCTGTTGCCACGATTGCAGAAGTGTTGGTTCACAGAGTTGTTTCAAGTCCAGGTGAGAATAACATTTCCAGTGGTTGTGTAGGTGACCTTGGTGATGAACTGTGATGTATCGGGTTCCTTCAAGGTTGGAGATATTGGCAACCGCAGCGTCCCATCCACTATTGCTGACGACAGATCACTAAGTGCCCGGAAATGAAGAAAGCTCATTTTCTCTTGCTATCATCAGTCTCTCGCTCTCTCTCTCTCTCCATTAGATAGTCCCTCAGAGTCCAGGGTGATTTGCTTCCATTCTAAAAATCAGTTCTCAGGTGAGTGAGGCATCCAGTGTGTGACCCACAGTCTGTGTCACGTTGGGGCAGATGGTGGTTGGCGGTGCAGATGGGTAGGGTGTCTGGGGTGGGTGTGGGTGCTCGGTGTGGGTGCTCGGTGTGGGTGCTCGGGGTGGGTGTGGGTGCCCATGGTGGGTGTGGGTGCCCGGGTGGGTGTGGGTGCTCGGGGTGGGTGCTCAGGGTGGGTGCCCGAGTGGGTGTGGATGCTCAGGTGGGGTGCTCAGGGTGGGTGTGGGTGCCCGGGCAGGTGTGTGGGGTGCCTGGGGTGGGTGTGGGTGCTTGGGGTGGGTGGGGTGCCCAGGGTGGGTGTGGGTGCCCAGGGTGGGTGGGCTGCTCAGGGTGGGTGTGGGTTTCCGGGGTGAGTGGGGTACATAGGGTCGGCGTGGGTGTCCAGGGTGGGTGTGGGTGCTCGGGGTGGGTGTGGGTGCTCAGGATGGGTGTGGGTGCTCGGGGTGGGTGTGTGTGCTCGGGGTGGGTGTGGGTGCCCGGGGTGGGTGTGGGTGTCCGGGGTGGGTGGGGTATCCAGGGTGGGTGTGGGTGTCCGGGGTGGGCGTGGGTGCTCGGGGTGGGTGTGGGTGTTCGGGGTGGGCGTGGGTGCTCAGGGTGGATGTGGGTACTCGGGGTGGGTGTGGGTGCTCGGGGTGGGTGTGGGTGCTCGGGGTGGGTGTGGGTGCTCGGGGTGGGTGTGGGTGCTCGGGGTGGGTGTGGGTGTTCAGGGTGGGTGTGGGTGTTCAGGGTGGGTGTGGGTGTTCGGGGTGGGTGTGGGTGCTCGGGGTGGCTGTGGGTGCTCAGGGTGGGTGTGGGTGTTCAGGGTGGGTGTGGGTGCTCGGGGTGGCTGTGGGTGCTCGGGGTGGGTGTGGATGCCCGGGGTGGGTGTGGGTGCCCGGGGTGGGTGTGGGTGCCCGGGGTGGGTGTGGGTGCCCGGGGTGGGTGCCTGGGTTGCCACGCATTCCCTTCACTGTCGATTCCTGGCTCGTTCTCAGGTGTTCGGCTCCATCCCGGGTGCTTTGTCTCTGCTTCGGGCAGTCTTGGGCCAGGGATTCCCTGCTGTCAGTGGGGATGTTCTACAAAGCGGTCACCCAGTCTGCATTTAATCTCCCCAAAGTAGAGGAGACCGCTTTGGGAGCAGCGAATAGAATCATAGAATCATAGAATCCCTACAGTGCAGAAGGAGGCCCTTTGGCCCATCATACAGTAGAATACAGTAGAATAAATTTTTAAAAGTACAAGTGAATCACAGCTGGAAGGAGCGTTTGGGGCCTTGGATAGTGAGGAGGTAAAGGGACAGGTGTGTCACCTCCTATCGTTGCATAGGAAGGTGCCATGGGAAAGGGATGAGGAGTTGAGAGCGATGGAGGAGTGGACTAGAATCCTTACAGTGCAGAAGGAGGCCATTCAGCCCATCGAGTCTGCACCGACCACAATTCCTCCCACGCCCTATTCCCGCAACCCCACATATTTACCCTGCTAATCCCCTGACACTAGCATGGCCAATCCGCCTAACCCGCACATCTTCGGACTGTGGGAGGAAACCGGAGCGCCCGGAGGAAACCCACGCAGACACGGGGAGAAAGTGCAGACTCCACACAGACAGTGACCCGAGGCCGGAATCGAACCCGGGTCCCTGGTGCTGTGAGGCAGCAGTGCTAACCACTGTGTCACCGTGTCACCCACTAAGGTGTAACAGAGAGAGCGATCCCTGTAGAATGCTGATTGGAGCTGGGTGAGGGGAAGATGTGGTTGGTGGTGGCATCATGCTGGAATGGGTGGAAATGGCGGAGGATGATCCTTTGGATACGGAGGCTGGTGGGGTGAAGAGTGAGGAAATGACTCATGCTCACCTGAAAGGATGTTGCACTTCTTGCTCAACAAGGTGGTTAGTACTTGTTGCACAGTCCAATCATTGACATGAACGATGTTTGCATCCAAATCATGGGCCAATTACACAGTGCCACTCTCGGGCTAGTTTTCAGTTCTCTTCAAATTTCACAATGGGTATCTTTACTTATCCACATGACAACCTCATCACGTTAGGATAGTGACTTAATATTGAATAAAAAGCCAAAAGACAGAGCAGTAATTGGATCTGAGTCTGCCAGAGCTAGTTAGTGAGCTGTTAATTTAATTTCTAAATGACCTTGTGTTTACTAAATATGAAGGCATTTTCTTTGTTTCTGGAGAGGGAATGGAGTTTGATTCATTGCTTTCCTCACCGTACTGACGGTTGACAAGGAGAATGAATTGTTTCTCTGTGTTTATTTACAGAGGGTGGGGTCATCGTTCCATGTTGAATTAGTGTGTATAAAATTTATGACATGGTGTGTGAGCAAGTGATTGGTGATTCCAATGCAGAGGCTGAGGGATAGTGATGATGATGCATTGGCTCTTCTTCAGACCCTCACTAGATCTGCAGTGAAAAGATGATTCAGAGTGATCACTTTCTGTTAACGAGTGAAGCTGTCCATCTATCTCATATTCTCTGTGATGTGAATACAAATGTTATCCGACATTCACTTTTGCTGTTAAAATTTGGAGAGAAACACAACAGGGTAGATACAGAAGCACAACAGGGTAGATACAGAAGCACACTCTCTTCGTCCTGTACAGGGTAATGTATAGTGCAGTTAATAGCTGAATACATGCCTATTATTACTGAGTCATATAAATCAGAGAGGTACTTATACAAGAAACAGATTTTGATGACAGAACATGAGGATTGTTCTAGTTTATATAATCTATTAATCATCAAATTGAAGAGAGTCATCTTAAAGGCACTCTGTTCGGAGTTCGTGAACAATTCAGATGTCAAAATGCTTTGCTTATTCATGGATTTACTTGAGTAGTTTATCTGTGATTTACAGCCCTTGAATTATTTTCTGTGTTAATCTTAGTCCTGTCAAATGAACAACGCTTTGTGTTTTGCTTCATGTAGCCTTTACGAGTTTATCCTTTGGCTATCTGATATTGATTCGTAGCATGCAGTCTTACCTTTGTTTACAACAGAAATGTACAGGGCATCATCAGTGACTCCATTTTCTGCCTCACATTTTGGGTGATTACATAGTAAATTAATGAGACTATCAGATTTAATCCTCATGACAATAGTGAACCTTGTTAAAGTATTAACATGGAATTATTGAAGGCTTTAGGTAGCTTATTGTCGAGGTGTGTGGATTATTTTATGTGATCCAGAACCTGAGATAATAACCAAGATTATACACCCAGAACAAACTGGATTTATAATGGGGAATTACTCTGGAGACAATCTCCACAGGCTCCTTAATATCATGATACATGCCCAAAGTCATGGAGTTATATGGATACATAGAAACTAGAAGCAGGAGGAGGCCATTCGGTCCTTCGAGCCTGCTCCACCATTCATTTTGATCACAGCTGATCATCAAATTCAATATCCTGATCCCCCCTTCCCCCATATCCTCCGATCCGTTTAGCCTCAAGAGCTATATCTAATTTCTTCTTGAAATCACACAAGGTTTTGGCCTCAACTACATTCTGTGGGAGTGAATTCCACACATTCACCACCCTCGGGGTGAAGAAATTTCTCCTCACCTCAGTTCTAAAAGGTTTACCCCTTATCCTCAAACTATGACCCCTAGTTTTGGACTCCCCCACCATTGGGAACGTTCTTTCTGAATCTACCCTGTCTAACCCTGTTTGAATTTTATAAGTTTCTATGAAATCCCCTCTCACTCTTTTAAACTCCAGTGAATATAATCCTAACCGATTTAGTCTCTCCTCATATGACAGACTTGCCATCCCAGGAATCAACCTGGTAAATCTTTGCTGTACTCCCTCCATAGCAAGGACATCCTTCCTCAGATAAGGACAACAAAACTGCACACAATATTCCAGATGTGGCCTCACTAACGCCCTATACAATTGCAGCAAAACATCCCTATCCCTATACTCAAATCCTCTCGCTATGAAGGCCAACATACCACTTGCCTTCTTCACTGCCTGCTGTACCTGTGTGCTTACTTTCAGCGACTGATGCATGAGGACTCCAAGGTCTCGTTCAATATCCACGTCTCTCAACTTAGACCCAATAATCTGTCTTCCTATTATTGCTAACAAAGTGGATAACCTCACATGTATCCACATTATCCTGCATCTGCCATGCAGATGCCCACACACTCAGCCTGTCCAAATCACACTGAAGCATCTCTGCATCCTCCTCACAGCTCACCCTCCCACCCAAATTTGTATCATCTGCAAATTTGGAGATATTACATTCAGTTCCCTTTTCCAGATCATTAGTATATAATGTGAACAGTTAGGATCCTAGCACAGGTCCCTACGTAATCCCACTAGTCACTGACTACCAATCAGAAAAAGACCCATTTATGCCAACCCTTTGCTTCCTATCTGCTAATCAGCTTTCTATCCATCTCAAGACATTACCTGCAATCCCATGTGCTTTAACTTTACATAGTAGTCTGTCATGAGACCTGGTCGAAAGCCTTCTGAAAGTCTAAATAAACCACATCCACTGGTTCTCCTCAAGTCAACTCTACTAGTTACATCCTCAAAGAATTCCAATAGATTCTTGGTTTCATTGGTCAGAACATTGAATACAGGAGTTGGAACACCTTGTTGAAGTTGTACAAGACATTGGTGAGGCCACACTTGGAATACTGTGCACAGTCCTGGTCACCCTATTATAGAAAAGATATTATTAAACTAGAAAGAGTGCAGAAAAGATTTACCAGAATGCTACTAGGACTTGATGGTTTGAGTTATAAGGAAAGGCTGGATAGACTAGAACTTTTTTCCCTGGAGCGTAGGGGACTTAAGGGTGATCTTAAAGAGGTCTATAAAATAATGAGTGGCATTGATCAGCTAGATAGTCAATATCTTTTCCCAAAGGTAGGAGAGTCTAAAACTAGAGGGCATAGGTTTAAGGTGAGAGGGGAGAGATACAAAAGGGTCCAGAGGGGCAATTTTTTCACACAGAGGGTGGTGAGTGTCTGGAACAAACTGCCAGAGGTAGTAGGAGAGGCGGGTACCATTTTGACTTTTAAAAAGCATTTAGACAGTTACATGGGTAAGATGGGTATAGACGGATATGGGCCAAATGCAGGCAATTGTGACTAGCTTAGTGGTTAAAAAGAAAGGGTGGCATGGACAAGTTGGGCCGAAGGGCCTGTTTCCATGCCATAAATCTCTATGACTCTAAAATTGGCTCCTCCCTCCCAAATAGCTGCTGGAGAGACAGCGGGGAACCGAGTGGTCATTACTTCCACCCATTCTGGTCATGCCCTGTGTTAAGGGAATGTTGGGATAAGATATTCAAAACATTGACTGAGGTGTTCCACATGGACATCCCACTGACCACCCCCTAACTGCTCCACTCGGTACAAGTCCAGAAAGGATGGAAGGAAGGAAACATATCGATCTTACAAATTTTGCTAATAGCTGCCATTAAAGGCCTCACCCTCAACTGGCTGAAACACACATGCCCAAACGATGAATCTTGGTTAACTAAAGTTAGAGAGCTAAAGTCAGAGAAAGCGGCACGGTGGCACAGTGGGTTAGCACTGCTGCCTCACAGCACCAGGGACCTGGGTTCAATTCCTGGCTCGGGTCACTGTCTGTGTGGAGTTTGCACGTTCTCCCCGTGTCTGCATGGGTTTCCTCCGGGTGCTCCGGTTTCCTCCCACAGTCTGAGAGACATGCTGGTTAGGTGCACTGGCCATGCTAAATTCTCCCTCAGGGTACCTGAACAGGCGCCGGAGTGTGGCGACTGGGGGATTTTCACAATAACTTCATTGCAGTGTTAATGTAAGCCTACTTGTATAGGAAAGAATGGCGCATGCATTGCATTTACAGAGTGAAACATTCTTTCCAAGGTGGATGCCAGTAATGGGAACATTGTTCACATGAACTAAAACACAGAGAGCACTTCACAACCCCCACCAATCTAACCCAACACCTCTCATTATGGGCTGGATTCTTCAACCTCGCACAGAGCTGGGATTCTCCAGTCCCGCTGCTGTGAATGGAGATTTGGCTGAGTGCCAAATTCTCCATTCTCGCTGGCATTTGACATCAGAGAATTCCGACCTACATATATTTTATTTACTCTTGTTTGCTTGTTTGCTCTTATGCGGAGAAGTGGCAGATGGACTTCAACCCGGATAAGTGTGTAGTGATCCATTTTGGCAGATCCAATGGGATGAAGCAGCAGTATAATATGAAGGGTACCATTCTTAGCAGTGTAGAGGATCAGAAGGACCTTGGGGTCCGGGTCCATAGGACTCTTAAATCGGCCTCGCAGGTGGAGGATGCGGTCAAGAAGGCGTACGGCGTACTAGCCTTCATTAATCGAGGGATTGAGTTTAGGAGTCGGGAGATAATGCTGCAGCTTTATAGGACCCTGGTTAGACCCCACTTGGAGTACTGCGCGCAGTTCTGGTCACCTCATTACAGGAAAGATGTTGAAGCCATTGAAAGGGTGCAGAGGAGATTTACAAGGATGTTGCCTGGATTGGGGGGCATGCCTTATGAGGATAGGTTGAGGGAGCTTGGTCTCTTCTCCCTGGAGAGACGAAGGATGAGAGGTGACCTGATAGAGGTTTACAAGATGTTGAGAGGTCTGGATAGGGTAGACTCTCAGAGGCTATTTCCAAGGGCTGAAATGGTTGCTACGAGAGGACACAGGTTTAAGGTGCTGGGGGGTAGGTACAGAGGAGATGTCAGGGGTAAGTTTTTCACTCAGAGGGTGGTGGGTGAGTGGAATCGGCTGACGTCGGTGGTGGTGGAGGCAAACTCGTTGGGGTCTTTTAAGAGACTTCTGGATGAGTACATGGGATTTAATGGGATTGAGGGCTATAGATAGGCCTAGAGGTAGGGATATGATCGGCGCAACTTGTGGGCCGAAGGGCCTGTTTGTGCTGTGGCTTTCTATGTTCTATGTTCTATTGTTATATTGAGGTTATCCTGTGAGAAAAGGACAAATATAATTTAAAAAAGGAAATAATCCTCATTACAATAGTGAACCATGTTAAAATGGAGTTATCGAGAGCTCTGGGCACCTTATTATAGATGTGCGGATTATTTTATGTGATCACAACCTCAGACAGTCTTATGAACTAAAAGGTGGGATGATTTATTTCGGAAATTGGAAATCTGTTTTGCCTTGGAATGGATGGGAATCAGTGGTTTTAGTTACACATTCATGCAATGTTTAACATTGCTGGCTCGGCCAGCATTGATATTGCCCATCCCTAATTGCCCTTGAGAAGGTGATGGTGAGCTGTCGCCTTCTTGAACCAGTCCATGTGGTGTAGGTACACCCACAGTGCTGTTAGGGCGGGAGGATTGAAACCTTTTCCATGTTAATTGTTTGACTCCATTCACAGTAGCCTTTCTGTGAGGAGCTCTTTTCTTCCCATGGTTGGTTCAGAACCGTAGTGTGCAGGAGAGACCCTCTGGCCCATCGAATCTGCACCGACACGTGTGAAACACCTGACCTCCCTACAGGGCAGCATGGTGGCACAGTGGTCAACACAGCTGTCTCACAACGTCAGGGATCCAGGTTCAATTCCGGCCTCGGGTGACTGTGCAGAGTCTGCATGTTCTCCACGTGTCTGCGTGGGTTTCCTCCGGGTGCTCCATTTTCCTCCCACAGTCAAAAGATGTGCCGGTTAGGTTGATTGGTCATGCTAAATTAACCGTTAGCGTCAGGGCAATTAACAGGGTACATACATGGGGTTACGGGGACAGGACCTGGGTGGGATTGTTGTTGGTGCAGACTCGATGGGCTGAACTGCGCTATAGGGATTCTATGACTGTGCAAGATTGGAAGGAAAACACAAAACTGTCATGAATTGAATTTCTGATTTAGCAATGCCACTAGTTCATGGTCTGGGCATTGATGAGGAACATTCACTGTACTGTCCAAACGTTGCAGTCAGCTCCAAGGCTGAGCCTGGGCTCTACTGCAACCTCACAGAGAAAAAGTAGACTACTTTTAAACTACAGCTGTGGGATCAGAACAAAGCCCCATTGTTTGCAGATCCTGGCTCCAAATTTGCTTTACAACTTCTGAGCATCGATGCAACAGGAGCCCCCTGTGACAATGAAAAATTAGGACCATTTGGGGCAAAGAAACGCAATCAATTTCTATATTAATGAACAGCGCCATCGTTAAACTTTAAGTAGCACACAGATAAATTAAAATGTCCTGTTATTTAAACGAGTATCGATTAAACAATTTGCCCTTATTTATTGCTTTCGGTTTATGCCAACCAGTAGGATTAATAATTAACCAAGAAAGGAAACATCATTAAACAAATGTTGTCAATTCCCCATTACTACAATCGCTTCAGGAGAAAAAGTTTCTGTTTAACGAAGATGTCCAAGCCTTTGGTGCATTAAATATATCCAAAAGCATAGATTTGTTTAAACAATTTAACTTGAGCCAGGTTTGGATCTACTGTAAGAGATAATTTGATGAGTTATTAGCAAAGCTTACTTCCAAACTTCTATCTCCTGGTTACTCAGGGTTTCTCAATGCATAGCATATCTGTTTGTTGTTCTGAGGAAAGCTCTGGACCTGAAATGTTGGATGGAATTTTCTAGCCGTTCATGCCGGTGGGATGTTTGTTTATTTATTTTATTTAGGGTGGCACGATAGCACAGTGGTTAGCACTGCTGCTTCACAGCTCCAGGGTCCCGGGTTCGATTCCCGGCTCGGGTCACTGTCTGTGTGGAGTTTGCACATTCTCCTCGTGTCTGCGCGGGTTTCCTCCGGGTGCTCTGGTTTCCTCCCACACTCCAAAGATGTGCGGGTTAGGTTGATTGGCCAGGTTTAAAAAATTGCCCCTTAGTGTCCTGGGATGCGTAGGTTAGAGGGATTAGTGGGTAAAATATGTGGGGGTAGGGCCTGGGTGGGATTGTGGTCGGTGCAGACTCGATGGGCCGAATGGCCTCCTTCTGCACTGTAGGGTTTCTATGATTTCTATTAGTGTCACCAGTAGGCTTACATTAATACTGCAATGAAGTTACTATGAAAATTCCCTAGTCACCACACTCTGGCGTCTGTTTGGGTACACTGAGGGAGAATTTAGCATGGCCAATGCACCCTAACCAGCACATCTTTCAGACTGTGGGAGGAAACCCACGCAGATACGGGGAGAACGCACAGACTTCACACAGACAATGACCCAAGCCGGGAATCGGCAACTGTGCTAACCACTGTACCACACCAATTTTCTGGGATTTTCTGGTCCTGCTGCAGTGAACGGAGATTTGGAAAATTCCAGACATTAACTTTGTTTTTCTCTCCACAAATGCTGCCTGACCTCTTGAGTGTTTCCAGAATTTTCTGTTTCACTTCAGCTTTGCAGCATCCGCAGCATGTGGCTGTTGTTATATCATCCAGCTCCTTAGCTGGAGTGAATTTTCCAACCATTGTTCAACTTCTGTTTCCAAAAGTCCAGAACAGAACATCCTCCACAGCAAAAATCACCAAATGGGAAGGCAAACAAGAGGAGATTCTGCCAATCTGCATGGGCCCTTACACATGCAGTGCGAACATTGGATCTTGGCCAATATTTATCCTTCAATCAACACCCAAAAAAAATGCTTGATCATCTGGTCATTATTGGCTTCCTGCTTATGGGAGCTTGCTGTGAACAAACTGGCTGTTGTGTTTCCTGAATTGCAAGGGAGTCAAGGTTATGGAGGAGCAAACCCGGGCAGTGGAGTTAAGGCCACAATCAGTTCAGCAATGATCGCAATGACTGGCGGAGGAGACTCGATGGATCAAATAACTTACTACTGCACTCACTTTCTTGACCGAAAACCTCCATCTTTGCTCGCAGCTGGGTGGCACGGTGATTAGCACCAGGGACCCAGGTTCGATTCCCAGCTTGGGTCACTTTCTGTGCGTAGTTTGCACATTCTCCCCGTGTCTGTGTGGGTTTCCTCCGGGTGCTCCGGTTTCCTCCCACGGTCCAAAGATGTGCGGGTTAGGTGCATTGGTCGAGCTAAATTGCCCCTGAGTGTCAGGGGGATTAGCTAGGGTAAATGCATGGGGTTATGGGGATAGGGTCTGGGTGGGATTGTGGTCGGTGCAGACTCGATGGGCCGAATGGCCTCCTTCTGCACTGTAGGTTTCTACGATTCTAGTGTCCGGTTCCACGGAAATTGAATGGAGTTTTGGCTGGAATGCCAAATTTTCCGTTCTCACTCACAGTGGGGCAGGGTCGGATGAGATCCGAGAATCCCACCCTGTATGTTCCTATGACAACAGTGGCTATACTTCATTGGTTGCAAAGCAGGGGAGGCGATGGCCGAGTGCTTTATCACTAGACCATTAACCCAGAAACTCAGCTAATGCTCTGGGGACCCGGGTTTGAATCCCACCACGGCAGATGATGGAATTTGAATTCAATAAGAAGGAAATCTGGAATTAAGATTCTACTGATGACCATGAAACCATTGTCGATTGTCAGAAAATCCCATCTGGTTCACTAATGCCCTTTAGGGAAGGAAATCTGCCATCCTTACCCAGTCTGACCTACATGTGACTCCAGAGCCACAGCCATGTGGTTGACTCTCAACTGCCCTCTTGACAAGTAGGGATGGGCAGTAAATGCTGGCCAGCCAGTGACGCCCATGCCCATGAATGAATTTAAAAAGCACTCTGAAATGTCCAGAGGTTGTGATTGCAGACAGGCCCACATAATCAAACATGGACCAGTTGAGCACCACACACATCCCAATTATCACAAGGGTTTGGCAATAGAGAAATTGTTTTTGCAGAAGGCTTTTCTCATAAAAACTTCATGTAAACATTTTAAAGTGGATGTTTCTAAATTAATCCAATAAAGACAAGTTCAAAGTTCAGGAGTCATGCACCTGTTAAGCTTATTTAAATTTATTTATTAGACACAAGTAGGCTTACATTAACACTGCAATGAAGTTACTGTGAAAATCCCCTAGTCGCCACACTCCACTGCCTGTTTGGGTACACCGAGGGAGAATTTAGCACAGCCAATGCACCTAACCATTACGTCTTTCGGACTGTGGGAGGAAACCAGAGCACCCAGAGGAAACCCACGCAGACATGGGGCGAATGTGCAAACTCCACACAGACAGTGACCCAATCTTACAATCTAATTTCAACTGTCGAAGGCCAAATTTGTTAAATTTAGGCACATTCTCCAAAGACGTATCGTTGCAAAATGCCGAATATTTTGTCCTTATTTTTGTGGTGTTGTGTATGCCTGTTCCATCAAATAAAAAAAATGTCAAGTTATATTTTTTCCCTTCCTACCTGCCTACTCAGCTACCCACACACCACCATAATACTCCACACAAACCATCATCATTCCCCTTTATATTACATTTCTAAATCACTTGATCATATCATTTGTACCACTGCACACAGCAAAGGAGATAGCTACAGCTGAACACATTTGCCAAACTACTATGGGTGAAAAGCAGACAAGATTCATTCTAATAATATCAAGCAAAATACTGTAGATGCTGGAAATCTGACATATAAACAATAAATGCTAGGAAAACTCACCAGATCTGGCAGCAACTGTGGAGAGAGAAACAGTAAGTTTAAATTTCATTAAAAACTTAAAACTGTTTTATTTATTAGTGTCACAAGTGGGCTTACATTAACGCTGCAATGAAGTTACTGTGAAAATCCCCTAGTCGCCACACTCCAGCGCCTGTTCAGCTACACTGAGGGAGAATTTAGCACAGCCAATGCACCTAACCAGCACATCTTTTGGATTGTGGGAGGAAACTGGAGCACCCGGAGGAAACCCACGCAGACACGGGGAGAATGTGCAAACTCCACGCAGACAGTGACCAAAGCCGGGAATCGAACCCGGGTCCCCGCTGCTGTGAGGCAGCAGTGCTAACCACTGTGCTAGCATGCTGCCCTTTAACAGGGTTAATGTTTCGAGTCTAAAACTCCCTATAGTTGAACTGTCATCGTAAACAAACCCAAACAAAAGGGTTAAGGTGACAGACACTTTTTCCCACTTTCTCAGTTTGCAGGATGTTAATAGGAACTCAACCAGACTGTCACTGACTGCAAAATGCTTTAGGATGTGGCAAGGTCACAAAATGGGCTTTCCAGATCGCCCGATTGTACTGGAGTCTCAAGGGTTTAAAGATTAATTCAGCCGACACTGCGTTGGCCAATCCAGGAGAAATCTCACAGGGGGTTTATTAAAGAGTCAGTACTGGGAGGGTTGGAGGCTGGGAGTTGGAAAGGGAAGAGGGGGAAGGCAAGGCACAAGTCAGGAGTGTGATAGATGGGTGCAGCTCCAACAACACTCAAGAAGCTTGATACCATCCAACCATGATTGAATGGTGGAGCAAACTCGATGGGCCGAGTGGCCTAATTCTGCTCCTATGTCTTATGGTCTTATAGGACAAAGCAGCCCAATTGACTGGCACCCTATCCACAAACATCTACTCCCTTCACCACCAACGCACAGTAGCAGCAGTGTGTATCATCTACAAGATGCACTGTAGCAACTCACCAAGGCTCCTTCGACAGCACCTTCCAAACCCCCGACCGCTACCATCCAGAAGGACAAGGGCAGCAGACACATGGGAACACCACCCACCTGCAAGTTCCCCTCCAAGTCAATCACCGTCCTGACTTGGAAATACATTGCTGTTCCTTCATTGTTGCTGGCTCAAAATCCTGGAATTCCCTCCCCCTAACAGCACTGTGGGTGTACCTACACCACAAGAACTGCAGCGGTTCAAGAAGGCAGCTCACCACCACCTTCTCAAGGGGCAATTAGGAAGGGCAATAAATGCTGGCCAGCCAGCGATGCCCACACCATATGAATGAATTTTTAAAGATCCCTGTCCTTTGAAAGAAGAAATGAATTTTAAACTTTAAAACAAGATGAAACGTTGAAGGTTGATTTGCAGACCATGTATCCACAGATTTTTAACTGGTATTACAGAGACACACTCTGAAGGATTTGTACCCATCGATTTACAGAGTTACATCACCAAAGTTAGCAGAGAAAACAATTCTAAGTAGTTTCATTTCAAAGATTGCCATTTTAAGAAAATGTCCCGTGACATTTATTGCAAAACCCACAATGTCCTTTCATTTCCTTTGGCATCTTGCACTGTGCCGATTAACCTTCTCAAGCCCCTTGTTTCTCTGTAGGAGTGACTTAGCCTGTGACTTTTCCAACCAGATCCAGGTTAGTCAGCCTCCCTTGTTATGTCGGATAGCAAAAATAACTTATTCGAATGCGAGTGACCTAGAAATATAACACCATGGGAAAGGACGGCTTTATACCAGAGTTTACAGAGCTTTGGAAAATCTCTGTGCGAGTTAGCATTCATCAGCTGTACATCTGACATGGGCTTGGATCAAACTTTCTCCGATAAGAATGCTCATTGCAAAATTGATCCTAAAATCATGGCTTCTGCCTGCTCTAGAGTTAACACACAAACTGGTTAAACCCTCTCAGTCACCTTGGATGCGTCTTTCAGCTATAATTGGTCCCTGGGACGAAACTTCGGTTTCACTGCAGTGAGATTTATTTTCTTGTTCTCCTGACAGATTACAAAGCATGAAGCTGATTTTTACAAAGTCAAAATGCCAATTTTCATTGGTGATAGACTTGTCAGGTGGGTGCCATCGATCAACTTCATCATTTTTAAGTGAAAATATTTCTCCAATTCTGCTGGAATTGACATCATGTTCGTTCTGCTTTGCACAACGCAATGAAACAAGACCGACATCCCAGTCTCCACATTCCACAAAATACCCTCGATCTAACAATGGCTTAGACTGCTAAGCTTTCAAATAGGTCTAAGCAGTCAGCATAATCATGGACCCCACGCACCCAGGACAGACTCTCTTCCACCTTCTCCTGTCGGGAAAAAGATACAAGAGGCGGGATTTTCCGACCATGCTCACCCCAAGACGGGAAATTCTCGCCCGAAGTCAACGGACCTTTGCATGATCTGCCCTGCCCCCCGCCACGATTCCCGTGCTGGGTGGAACAGGAAAACTCCTCCCCCCTCCACAAAAAAGTCTGAGGTCACGTACCAACCGACTCAAGAACAGCTTCTTCCCTGCTGCCGTTAGACTTTTGAATGGACTTAACTTTGCATTAAGTTGATCTTTCTCTACACCCTAGCTATGACTGTAACACTACATTCTGCACTCTCTCCTTTCCTTCTCTATGAACAGTATGCTTTGTCTGTATAGCGCGCAAGAAACAATACTTTTCACTGTACACTAACACATGTGACTATAATAAATCAAATATGTCGGCCAGATTTCCCAACAGCATCCATGAAATGTCTCTAAAAGCAAATTACTGTGGATGCTGGAACCTCAAACAAAGGGCGGGATTTTCCGACCATGCTCACCCCAAGATGGGAAATTCTCGCCCGAGGTCGACAGACCTTTGCATGGTCTGCCGAATTCTCTGTCCCGCCCCTTACAATTCCTGTGGCAGGTGGGATGGGAAAATTCCACCCAAAAACAGAGAATGCTGGAAAATCTCAGCAGGTCTGTCGGCATCTGTGGAGAGAGAATAGAGCCAACGTTTCGTCCCTGGGGTTATCCAGATTCGAAACGTTGGTTCTACTCTCTCTCCACCGATGCCGACAGACCTGCTGAGATTATCCAGCATTTGCTGTCCATGAAATGTATGTTGTATTTTGAAAAGCTCCTCCCCACCCAGACCGGCCAGACTCCCGCTGCCCTCCGAGAAGGGGGAGCGAAGGGTGCGATTTCTTTTTTGTGTTTGGCAAGAAAAGGCAGTTCGGCTGAGCTTTTGTTCCACTGAAAACCTCTCAGGTAATATGAAATGGGAGAGAAAGAAGATGTTAACATTACGATAGTGGCAGAGCAGAGCAAATATTTTCTAGACAATCTCTCTGTAATGAAACCCAGAGGAGCAGCTGAGGCTCGGCACTCCAGGAGCAATGCTCAAAATGACATGAAGGCAGCAGTGAGCGAGATGCTAAGCTTCAAGTCCCATGGTGACAACTCATCTGGAATTACATTTGTCATCCTAATTCAATTGAAATGACAAAATGTATTAGTCTCGAAGATTCAGTACCACAACAATTTTTTTTCCCCAAAAAATATAGTCCGTCAGCACAGTTTGTGCCTCTCACCGTTTGGGTTTACACATTAAAGCAGCGGAGATAAATTACCTTTTTGCAGAAGAAAAGTAAATGAGCTTGAATACGGACCTCAGAACCGGCACGGTGGCACAGTGATTAGCACGGCTGCCTCACAGCGCCAGGGACCCGGGCTCAATTCTGGCCTGGGGCCACTGTCTGTGTGGAGTTTGCACCTTCTCCTCGTGTCTGTGTGGGTTTCCTCCGGGTGCTCCGGTTTCCTCCCACAGTTCAAAGATGTGCAGGTTAGGTTGATTGGCCATGCTAAATTGCCCCTTAGTGTCAGGGGGAATTACATGGAGTTATGGGGATAGGGTGGCATTGTTGCCGGTGCAGGCTCGATGGGCTAAATACCCTCCTTCAGCACTGTAGGGATTCTATGATTCTAATCATTGCTGCATTTTATGGGAGCTGTGGTGGCCAACATGCTCGAGGACACCGGAATCTTATTCCAATAAGCTATTTGATCTTTTTCCAAATGTGAAACATTTGATTAGTGCATTAACATGAGAAGCATTCTGTCCACAGTGGCACACAACATTTGCCTGCAAGCCAGCTACATATTTTCTCATTGCCGAGTTAACAGTTGGTTATTCATTCGGAGCGAAATGCTGCAGTAAAACATATCAGACAAGTGTTGGCCTCAGAAGGTTAGAAAGGATGAGGTTGGAGTTCAGCTGAATGTATCTTCCAATCATCATGTCCATTACACATTACATTCACTCGCGCTGCTGCCGAGAATCTCTATCATATGCAAATGAAGCATCCACATTTTTGGATCAACAGCAATCAAAACCACAGAATCACAGAATCCCTACGGTGCAGAAGAGGCCATTCAGCCCATCGAGCCTGCACTGACTCTCCAATAGAGCACCTTAGCCAGGCCCTCTCCGTCACCCTACCTTGGAACCCCACATGGCTAAACCCCCTAACCTGGTGAAAAGATTCCGGCCCTCGTGTACAGAGCAGTTATTCTCACCACATTCCTGTGCTGCGAGAGACCCGGCCTGTGCATCAGCAGCACATGTGAGTATCATAGAAATTCCATTGACAATGCCTCTGCCAAATCCACCACTCTCAATGGGAGGGCCACAAACACTGGAGTCCTTCTTGAAGCCAGTTCTCCAGTTTATGTTCTTGTTTTAGTTGAGGCTTTTTACAATTCAGGTGTGAAATATTGGATCTTTTTGTGCGTGTGTGAATGTTTGGATTTTCTGCCAATGGGGGCTTGTATTTTGTATAATTTTGCCACCCAGTTGATTTCCTGTCTCAAAAGGTCGGTCGTTAGTTTGTGCCGTAACCTCTAAACCGACTGGGAAATCACCCTGGGAATTATCGGTGTTCCCGATGCAAGCCTAAGTAGCATTCCAGTCTTCCAATTGAATCCAGCCTCAGGGGTACCTCCTCTTGCCCCGCGAATGCATCACCACTCCCAGCATCCCTTTAGAGCACAAATCAGACCATGTGAATGTGCTGCAGCCACATCTCATCGCGATGCTGCACTAATTCTCAGGGCAGACATGATAACAATAGCAAAGGCTGTGTTGTGGTTTGCAGGTCATTTGGAAATCACTCCACCAGAGCTGATTGATAAATTACTGCATTGAGGAAGAAGCTCTTTGCTACCGTTAAATCCTGACACTGAGAACGGAACCTCGACAGTGCGGAATTCTGTCTGGATCCAGTCTCGCACACCCCATCACCGCTGCCAGCGAGAATGGTGAATTCAGCGCTCAGCTAAAGCTCCATTCACTGCAGCAGGACTGGAGAATCCCAGCCGCGGGGTGAGGTTGGAGAATCCCAGCCGCAGGGGAGGGTCAGAGAATCCCAGCCGCAGGATGAGGTTGGAGAATCCCAGCCGCGGGGTGAGGTTGGAGAATCCCAGACGCGGGGGAGGGTCAGAGAATCCCAGCCGCGGGGCGAGGTCGGGGAATCCCAGCCACGGGGTGAGGTCGGGGAATCCCAGCCGCGGGGCGAGGTCGGGGAATCCCAGCCACGGGGTGAGGTCGGAGAATCCCAGCTGTGGGGAGAGGTCAGAGAATCCCAGCCACGGGCGAGGTCGGAGAATCCCAGCCGTGGGGAGAGGTCGGAGAATCCCAGCCACGGGCGAGGTCGGGGAATCCCAGCCGCGGGGCGAGGTCGGGGAATCCCAGCCGCGGGTGAGGGTCGGAGAATCCCAGCCACGGGGGAGGTTGGAGAATCCCAGCCGCTGGGCGAGGTCAGAGAATCCCAGCCGCGGGGCGAGGTCGGAGAATCCCAGCCGCGGGGCGTGATCGGAGAATCCCAGCCGCGGGGCGAGGTCGGAGAATCCCAGCCACAGGGCGAGGTCGGAGAATCCCAGCCACGGGGCGAGGTCGGAGAATCCCAGCCACGGGGCGAGGTCGGAGAATCCCAGCCGCGGGATGAGGTCAGGGAATCCCAGCCGCGGGGAGAGGTCGGAGAATCCCAGCCGCGGGGTGAGGTCAGGGAATCCCAGCCGCGGGGAGAGGTCGGAGAATCCCAGCCACGGGGCAAGACCGGAGAATCCCAGCCGCGGGGCGAGGTCGGAGAATCCCAGCTTCTGTTTCGCTTTAGAAGTGAATCACAACGTCTCTAATTGTTTGTCAATGTAATGACGTCAGTCATTGCTGCGCCACTCCTGTGAAACTAGGGTCATTGGATATTATTACTTCTTCTCTTCACCTTGGACAAGATGTTGTCTGTCGAGCGGCCTACACTTCAGAAAGCAATCCATTGCCTGTGAAGTTGTCCTAACGACATGACAAGGAGCAATGTAAACACCACTTCTTTCTTTCCCTCCTGATCTGCCTCTCCTTCCTTTATTTCCTTCAAAGATTGGGACTGGGTGGCAGCTTCCCAGAAAAACGACACAGCCACAAATACTAACTTTAAAGGATTAAAGTGGAGCACAAAATAAGGCTCAGCACCAGTTCCCAGCCCTTCCCTTCGGTCACCTTTAAGGTTATGTTGGAAAGGATATTATTGCCATAGAAGGTTCACCAGACTTATTCCAGGGATGGTGGGACTGTCCTATGGAGGGAGATTGGGCAAACTGGGCCTGCATTCTCCAGAGTTTTGAAGAATAAGAGGTTATCTCATTGAAACCGACAAATGAAGGAATAGATGGAGTAGATGCAGATAAGGTCCAGAATTCTCCGGACGTTCATGCTGGCGGGATTCTCCAGTCCCACCGGCAGTGCGCTCCCCATTAACAGCGGCGGGACTGGAGAATCCCGCCACTAGCAAACAACGCGCCACCTCCCGCCGGCGGGAAACACACGGCTGGAAGGCCGGAGAATCTTGTCCTGCATGTTTCACTTGGTTGGGGAATCTAGAACCAGGGGGCAGAATTTCAAAATCTGGGAAACCACTTCGGACCAGGATGAAGAGAAATTTCTTTCCACAGAGGGTTGTGAACCTTTGGAATTCTCTACCCAGAGGGCAGTGGAAGGTCAGTGATTGAGTCTGTTTAAGGCAGAGATTGATAGATTTCTGATTCACAATAATGTGAAGGTTCTGGGGAGAGTGTGGGCAAATGGCATTGAAACATCCAATCAGCCATGAGCGTATAAAATGGCGGAACAGGCTCGAAGGGCTGAATATGGGTTTAAGGTGAGAGATACAAAAGTGTCCAGAGGGGCAATTTTTTCACACAGAGGGCGGTGAGTGTCTGGAACAAGTTGCCAGAGGTAGTAGTAGAGGTGGGTACAATTTTGTCTTTTAAAAAGCATTTAGACAGTTACATGGGTAAGATGGGTATAGAGGGATAGGGGCCAAATGCAGGCAATTGGGACTAGCTTAGTAGTTATAAATAAGGGGCAGCATGGACAAGTTGGGCCGAAGGGCCTGTTTCCATGCTGTAAGCCCCTATGACTCTATGGCCTACTCCTGTTCCTATGTTCCTATACGAAAAGAAAGGGAAAACAGTGACAGAAAATGCTGGAAGAATTCAGCAGCATCTGTGTCGAGAAACAGCGCTGGTGATTTAGAGCAATGGGCTTTCACCAGAGCAGAAACAGGGAAGGAGGCTCCCCACTCACCCTCTGCTGCCACACATTCTGTCCCTTTTAATGGACAGATCGACACCGGAAAGATATGTCTCAACTAAAATAAACGAGGGCTTATCATCCCCTCGGCAGACAGGCCACCTGACAATACACTAGAATAAACCTGATATACGTAAAAAGGATCATTTCATCCGCGCAGTCTACAAAACACTGACAGACTGACATTAAAGAAACTGCTGGCAGCAAATGAACTGGAGTTTACCCAATACTCTGAGTGAAGACAGGCCTCTATTTCAGCACAATAGATGCTTTTAGAATGTCACACAGAAAAAAACACTGCTAAAAGGAACAAAGTCAACACCATCTTTTCTGATTCCCCACACTCATGATGGCACTTTGACTTCTTGTTGCCATAGTAATAAAATTAGTTTTGTTCGCAGTTATTCCCAAATTCAGCTTGCAGATAATGAAGAGATTGCAGGAGAATTTGTTCATTTCAAATTCATTCACTGGCCTTGGGCGTCGCTGGCCAGGCCAACATTTATTGCCCATCACTAATTGCCCCTTGAGAAGCTGGTGGCGAGCCGCCATCTTGAACCCGCTGTGGTGTAAGTACAACCACAGTGCTGTTAGCGAGTGGGTTCCAGGATTTTTGACCCAGCGACAGGGAAGGAACGGAGATATGTTTCCAGGTCAGGATGGCGACTGACTTGGAGGGGGAGCTTCCAGGTGGCGTTGTTCCCTGGTGTCTGCTACCATTGTCCTCCTTGGGATAACGGTTGTGTGTTTGGAAGGTGCTGTTCAAAGAGCCTTGGTGTGTGGCTGCAGTGCATCTTGTGTATAGTACACAGATAGGATGGAAGTTAATGGGGGCATTTAATCAGGCGGGAGTGTTGTGGGTGGGGGCTCCACTGCTTTCCCACCTTCACCCCGATTAACTCAATGGCAGGTTGGCCCATCAATCAGTTCCCACACAGCTACCAATTGTGCCCATTAAGCGGGCAATTAATACACGTTTAGAACCTTAACTCTGCGGATATTAACCCAACAGAAGGCAGGGGGTTTCCCATGTACGGAGTGTGATAAGCAAACCTTTGTGTGGGGGTGCTTGCTATCTCCCAGAAGGTGGTTAGGGTTGGGTGTTCCTCATTCATTCAGTGTCCTGATCCCATCATCATTCACCCATAGCCCAGGTTCTGGGTCTCAGGCGGGGGTCATACCAGCCTCCTCAATGGGACAGAGATGTTGGCTCTGATTGGCTGGCAGCTTCTGGAAAATGGGACATCCACCCCCGGGGTCCTTGATCCTGGGACAGGCCCCGTGACTGGCCCTGCGACTGCCTGAGAGGAAGAGGATGGGGCAATCCTTCCTGAAAAGAAACTGGCATCGCCTGGCTTAAATACCAACCTTTATATATCTTACATAGCGGCCGCGATCCTCCAGCCCTGCACGCTCATGCACGGACTGCACTGGGGCTGGTGAATCGTGGGGGTGAGGCCAATCTCCCCAGGCCAGAAAGGAAATGTCTAAGTGTGGTTAAATGATAAACTGAATGGCCCGGCCCCTCCCCGAGGGAATCTCAGCGGCTTTCTCACTGGGGACAGCACTGGAGAAGCATAGAAGAGAACATGCCTCTGTCTACACGAACGAGGATAAAGTAGAAAGAGTCGAGAGATTCAAGTTTTTAGATGTCCAGATCACCAACAACCTGTCCTGGTCCCCCCATGCTGACACTATAGTTAAGAAAGCCCACCAATGCCTCTAATTTCTCAGAAGACGAAGGAAATTTGGCATGTCAGCTACGACTCTCACCAACTTCTCCAGCTGAACCATAGAAAGCATTCTTTCTGGTTGTATCACAGCTTGGTCTGGGCTCCTGCTCTGCCCAAGACTGCGAGGAACTACAAAGGGTCATGAATGTAGCCCCAATCCATCACACAAACCAGCCTCCCATCCATTGACTCTGTCTACACTTCCCATTGCCTCGGAAAAGCAGCCAACATAATTAAGGACCCCACGCACCACAGACATTCCCTCTTCCACATTCTTCCATCGGGAGAAAGATACAAAAGTCTGAGGTCACGTACCAACCGACTCAAGAACAGTGTCTTCCCTGCTGCTGTCAGACTTTTGAATGGACTTACCTCACATTAAGTTGATCTTTCTCTACACACTAGCTATGACTGTAACACTACATTTTGCACTCTCTCCTTTCCTTCTCTATGAACGGTATGCTTTGTTTGCAGAGCGGGCAAGAAACAATACTTTTCACTGTATACTGATACATGTGACAATAATAAATCAAATCAAATCAAACTTAAGAATTTTCTATGAAAATTGTGGCCATGATGTGGACAGGTACGGGTAGGTCAGACTGTTCAGATACAATAGCCAGGCAGTTCAGTGCTGGGTGTTGCAGCCTTAGATATGGGAACTCTCAGTTTATTAAGTGGCTGTCAGTGTTTCAGTCCCTGTGTCAGTGTGTGAGCATTTCCTCAGAGAAATAGGTTTTTCCAACGGGTTTAGAAAGTGTCAGTATCACACAGACAGATCAGTGGGCTGGCAGGACCAGACCTTGACAGGACCAATCAGATGAGTTACAGAATGAGACTGAATCAATCTGACATGGTATTACTCTGTGAGAAAGTGCACAAACACCAGACTGAAAGCGTGGCCGTTAGCTGTTACAGAATCACCGATACAGGTCTGGTTATTTAACGTCTCCAACTCCCCACCCGCCAAATGGGCAACAAGTAATCATGCATATATATATATATATATAGTATGTTGGGGTTTGGGGTGCAGACTTCCCATTTAAGAGGACGAGTCAGGTGACCCCTGGGTTATTAGCTCCGCCCAGTGTGGGAGGCTGGCACGGTGACACAGTGGTTAGCACTGCTGCCTCACAGAGCCAGGGACCCGGGTTCAATTCCCGGCTTGAGTCACTGTCTGTGCGGAGTTTGCACATTCTCCTCGTGCCTGCGTGGGTTTCCTCCCATAGTCCGAAAGACATGCTAGTTCGATGCATTGGCCATGCTAAATTCTCCCTCAGTGTATCCAAACAGGCGCCAGAGTGTGGCGACTAGGGGATTTTCACAGTAACTTCATTGCAGTGTTAATGTAAGCCTACTTGTGACACTAATAAGTAAACTTTAAATCCTGTTGGGCATTCTCAGATGACTGTGAATGAGTGTACGCCTTCAGTAAACAGCTCCCAGTGTTGAAGTATTCAAGCCTACCTCGTGATTCTTTATGCCCCATAGTCCCCAGGGGCAGATATAATAATAACAGAATCCCTACAGTGCAGAAGGAGGCCATTCAGCCCATCGAGTCTGCACCGACCACAATCCCACCCAGGCCCTATTCCTGTAACCCCATGTAATTACCCTGCTAATCCCTCTAATGCTAAGGGACAATTTACCATGGCCAATCCACCTAACCTACACATCTTTGGACTGTGGGAAGAAACTGGAGCACCCAGAGGAAACCCACGGAGACATGGGGAGAACACGCAGACTCCGCACAGTCACCGAGGCCGGAATTAAACCCGGGTCCCTGGAGCTGAGAGGCGGCAGTGCTAACCACTGTGCCACCATGTCACCCTGAAAATAATAGTGTGCTAAAATTCAACATTCTCATTTTCAAGGAAATAGAATGGCCAGCCAGATTGCTGCTTTGATGAGTTTTGACAAAGGTTTATCAACCTGAGCCATTAACGTTCTCTCTATCTCTATCTCTGTCTCTCTCTCTCTGTCTCTCTCTCACTCTCTCTCTCACTCTCTGTCTCTCTCTATCTCTGTCTCAGTCTGTCTGTCTCTCTCTGTCTCTGTCTGTCTGTCTCTCTCTCTCACTCTGATTCTCTCTGTCCCTGTTTCTCTCTCTCTGTCTCTCTCTCTCTCTGTTTCGCTCTGTCTCTGTCTCTCTCTCCCTGTCTCTGTCTCTCTCTCTGTCTCTGTCTCTCTCTCTCTGTCTCTCTCTCGCTCTCTCTCTGTGCAGATGCTGCCTGACATGCTGAGTTTTCCCAGCGCTTTCTGGTTTTATTTTGGATTTCCAGCAGTCCGTGTGTTTCGTGTTAACTGTGTTGTTTTCGACGATGGTTTGAATTTGTCAAGATTAGTTTCAGCTGCTCTTCTGAGATAAATCAGATATTCCAGACATGAACACATTAAAAGTTGCAGTGAAGCCTGTGGTGGAAATTGCTTTATCATCACACACAGTAACGGGGGTGAAAGCCCCTAGCAGCTGTATTAGAGTGATCAACATTCATACACAGGTATGGGGAATGATAATCAGGGTATAACAGATTGCAAACTCTACATTGGAAGCGTGCCGGTGTACCAGAGAGTGGATAATACAGCTCCCACTGCTTTTATCTCTGTATCAAATATTACAGTCTTTTTACAGATCGCAGCATTAATTTTCAATTCCTGCACCAGAAAATCAATCTCTTTGTGAAAGCTGAGGGAGCAAAATAAACTACAAATTATTTTTGAAGATAACCTTCGAACAATGAGTCTATTTTAACAGAGGCATTTACTCTGTTCATTAACAAGCTGGGAAGTCTGAGCAATGACTTTAGTTTTGCATTTAATATATTTGATACCTCTTTGGGGTTAAATTATTTTTGCACAGTTTAAGTAGGTGCCTGAATATTAAACTGTCAAAAATGTCCATGTTTCTGCACTTAGATTTGATTTGATTTATTATTGTCGCATGTATTAACATACAGTGAAAAGTGTTGTTTCTTGCGTGTTGTACAGGTAAAGCATACTGTTCATAGAGAAGGAAATGAGAGAGTGCAGAATGTAGTGTTACAGTCAAAGCTAATTTGATTTGATTTGATTTATTATTGTCACATGTATTAACATACAGTGAAAAGTATTGTTTCTTGCGCACTATACAGACAAAGCATACCATTCATAGAGAAGGAGACAGTGCAGAATGTAGTGTTACAGTCATAGCTAGGGTATAGAGAAAGATCAACTTAATGCAAGGTAAGTCCAATCAAAAGTCTGACAGCAGCAGGGAAGAAGCTGTTCTTGAGTCGGTTGGTACGTGACATCAGACTTTTGTATCTTTTTCCCGATAGAAGAAGGTGGAAGAGAGAATGTCCGGGGTGCGTGGGCTCCTTAATTATGCTAGCTGCTTTGCCGAGGCAGCGGGAAGTGTAGACGGAGTCAATGGATGGGAGGCTGGTTTGTGTGATGGACTGGGCTATGTTCACAGCCCTTTGTAGCTTTATGCGGTCTTTGTTACAGACACCCGTCCCCCTGGAAAGAAACGGATGTTGAATCTTCAGGTCTCGCTTCTCTGTTTCGGTTCTTCCTGAACCAAGGGTCACGGACAAACTGCGTGGGACTGACATTCGGCAGAAATTGCTGATTTTCAGCTCCGGGCATGTTTTAATATTCAGGATGGGCACTCGCATTGGTGGAGGAGAGACATTGTGAGAAACCCAGAGGAGGACTATGACACCCTGTAGTCACGGTGGGGAAGGAACCAACAGCCCTGATCGTGTCATCCAGAGAAATCCTGACTTGTCCCAGTCAGGGGGCAAAGAAGCACCTTTAAAGTAGCAACTGAGGTCAGCTTTAGGCTTCACTCAAGGCAGATGAGGAAAGCAGCATTATTAAACTTTATTTGCTTCAGTGGTAATTCCCCTATCTGCTTTCCATAACCCAGCGCTTCCACCAACAATAAACTCCCAGGAAGGATTCCTTCTTTGAACACATTGGTGAGAGTGCAGAAGAGGTTCACAAGAATGGTTCCAGGGATGAGAAACTTCAGTGATGAGGATAGATTGGAGAGGTTAGGACTGTTCTCCTTGGAGAGGAGATTTGATAGCTGTTCAAAATCATGAGGGGGCTGGCCAGAGTAGATAGGGAGAAACTGTTTCCACTCGTAAAAGGATCGAGAACGAGAGGGCACAGATTTAAGGTGATTTGCAAAGGAAGCAAATGTGATGTGATAAAGAACTTTTCTCTCAGCGAGTGGTTAGGGTCTGGAATGTTCTGCCTGGGAGTGTGGTGGAGGCAGGTTCAATCGAGGCACTCAGGAGGGCAATAGATGATTATTTGAATAGAAACAATCTATTCAGGGGTGCGGGGAAAAGGCAGGGGAATGGCACTAAGTCATGATGTTTGTTTGGAGAGTTAGTGCAGACACGATGGGCCAAATGGCCTCCTTCTGCACTGTAACAATTCTGTGATTCTGAACATTTGGTCCCATGAGGTCCTAGTCCCAAGCTTCAGACAGCGAGTTCCTCCACCATCACACCTCCTAGTCTCTCCTACCAATGGAAACATCTGCCCCACATCCACTCTATCCAGGCCTTTCAGTATTCTGTAAGTTTCAAGATCCCCCCTCATCCATCCAAACTCCATCGAGTACAGACCCAGAGTCCTCAGACGCTCCTCGTATGTCAATCTTGTCATTCCCGGAATCATTCTCCTAAGACAAGCCCGGTCACTGTAACTGCTCTCCTGCTGTTAGAAGGTTGTCTAAATTCTGCAAGCAAAAATTGTGAAAAGCTCCACAATACCATGTAACAGCACCTGGCTCTCAGCGAACCCACAGTTAGTGTGATTCAATGTGTATTAACACTCATTTGCATTAAATAAAATTTCTCACTGGGGCTCCGGGTTGGGGTGTAAGATTGCCCCGGTCAATAATCATTATTCGTGGGAAAGTTTCAAAGTGCTGGAAGATGGTATGACAAAGATTGTTCATCCTTATTTAATGGATGGTGCTCATGGTAAAGTTGGAGCATTTCCTTGCTTGCACTGATAAGGTTGTTCGATCTTGCTCAACATTTCCATAAGGCCTAGGATGTATTCACACTTCCGCAACTTCATCTGAACTGCCCAACTGGAGATGCAGAACCCCATAGCTAAAGGTGGACTTCTAGAAGAATCTCTGTGTGAGAGGCTGGCAGTGTTGTGACATCCTGGTATCTCATTGTTTTCTGTCATCATTTCCAGAGCTTCAAACCCAAGAAATCAGGCCTGAAGGAACAGAGTCTCGATCACAGGGGCCTCCCACACTTGGGGTTCACTTCTCATCTTACACTGACACCATAAATATACTTGCTATATGTCAGGTGAGTGTGGCACAGTGGTTAGCACTGCTGTCTCACAGCGCCAGGGACCTGGGTTCGATTCCAGCCTCCAGTGACTTTCTATGTGGGAGTTTGCACATTCTCCCTGTGTCTGCGTAGGTTTCCTCCGGGTGCTCCGGTTTTCTCCCACAGTCCAGAGATGTGCAGGTTAGGTGGATTGGCCATGCTAAATTGTCCCTTAGTGTCCCAAGATGTGTAGGTCAGAGGGATTAAACGTGTGGGGTTACGGGGATAGGGCAGAGGTGAGCCTGGGTAAGATGCTCTGTCAGAGAGTTGGTGCAGACTCAATGGGCCGAATGACCTCCTCTATGTGGGTGTGATTCTCTTCCAATAGCATTGAAACCCAATAGAAAAAACCTAATCTTGTCATATGATTCATGTTCAGAATAGTCTTTGAGCTGTTGGTATTTTTGAGGGCTGTAATGATCTCAATGAGGCCCATGAGATTGGCCTCTTAGAGTATGAGCTCCCTGATTGAGGTAATGATTGCTTGCCCAATCAGGGAGTCTCAGCTGTGTATATATGTTGAGAAGTGCCAGGGTTACTGACACTCCGGATTCTGACTTTGTACTTGAAGCACTCTTAGGAGTTTGTAAATAAAGGGAACCTGGTGAAGGGACACCGGCCTCTGAGGAGTTAGTTATTTCAAGGTGATAGTCAGTTTTTTCAGGACTGTTTATGTGAACTTTCTGATGAGCATCCTGTCCCAGAAAAACATTAAACTCGAGGACACCCTCCTGACAACAAGCTCTCCTGTCAAATATAAACGGCAATGATGTAAATCATACAAAAACGGATCACTACATCATTGGGAATGTTGGCAGACAAAATTATCAGGACTCCTCCCACTTCCCAAAAATATTCTCTACCGAGGAAAAGCTTAAGCTTATTTCTTAGTGTCACAAGTAGGCTTACATTAACACCACAATGAAGTTACTGTGAAAATCCCCTAGTCACCACACTACGGCGCCTGTTCGGGTACACTGAGGGAGAATTTAGCATGGCTAATGCACCTAACCAGCACGTCTTTCAGATTGTGGGAGGAAACCGGAGCACCCGGAGGAAACCCATGCAGACACAGGGAGAATGTGCAAACTCTGCACAGACAGTGACCCAAGTCAGGAATCGAACCCGGGTCCCTAGTGCTGTGAGGCAGCAGTGCTAAACCACTGTGCCACCTGCCACCCATGAAGATTTACAGTCCCACACCAGGAGTTGAACCTGAGCTGCCTGGGTGAAAACCAGGAATCTGAACTGCTAGACCGTGCAGACATTGGCATTCTTAAAGAAAAACCATCAAGCTATTTAAACCAGTTATTTTCAAATCAAATCAAAGATTCATTGTGGGAACAGTTAATGCTCTATAGCAAACTGAGCCACTTATTATCAGGACAGCCACATCAAAACTGATTCGGATTAAATGGAACTCAAGGGAATTTGTCACCAAAATGGCTTTGCAAAGTTGGGATCAGTGAGTGGCACTTCATATTCTGTATCTGGGAATACTCCTTAAGCTGTTCCATCGACTTACTCCTGGTAACATGAAGTTCCTTCCGGCAGAGATAAGATCCTGTCAGCACTCGGTCACTTCAGATTAAATAAACTGCTCAGATAAAGATGGTTAATGTCTCGCCTGCAGCAAGTAGAGCAAAGTTTTGGTGAGTAAACCTCTCCTCTAACCGAGCAAACTGCTTTGAGAATCTTATCCTTTGAAGCAGATCTTCTTAAAACGGCAGCAACCGAGAATATGGCTCCTGGTCAGTGTTGACTCCCAAGGCATATTTGGAATTTAATATTTCCGATCAGGGAGGGTGTGGCACAGTGGGTTAGTGTCCCTGTCACTGAGCCAGAATCTCCGGGTTCGAATCCTACTCCAGGACCTGATAACTAAGGAAGGTCCGTTCATAGCTGCACAGGTGATTATTCACACCAAGGGCAGGCGGTAAGAATGGGAGAGATTCCTGGTCAGCCATGGGACAGAAAGAATGTCAGAGCCTTTACCATCACTATCCGTAGCTCCAGACTACAAGTGTCTGTTGCCACAGCAACTCCTTGGGGTGGCTGGTGGCTTTATCCATTCTCTGGGAATTTTTTCAGTGTTCCTCAGTAGCTTCAGCAGAAATCCCATTTACACAAATATAGAAACTAGAAGCAGGAGGAGGCCATTCGGCCCTTCGAGCCTGCTCCGCCATTCATTTTGATCATGGCTGATCATCGAATTCAACATCCTGATCCCCCTTCCTCCCATATCCCTTGATCCCTTTAGCCCCAAGAGCTATATCTAATTTCTTCTTGAAATCACACAATGTTTTGGCCTCAACTGCATTCTGTGGGAGTGAATTCCACACATTTACCACCCTCTGGGTGAAGAAATTTCTCCTCACCTCAGTTCTAAAAGGTTTACCCCTTATCCTCAAACTATGACCCCTAGTTCTAGACAGCCTGATGCACCATCATTCGAGCAAATACTAGTTTGTATGCAAGAACAAATAGGCTTTTATTAGCAAAAGACTTGGAGCACACCCATGCTGATGAACTGGTCCAGACTGAGGCAGGGGGGTGGGGAGCAGTCGCCTTTATACCTGGACCGGGGGGGGAGGAGTCTCGGGTAGGGCCGGCAGGGATGTGTCCAGGCATGTCACATATACAGGTAATAAGCTAACAGTGGTTTACCACACAGCCCCACCATCGGGAACATTCTTTCTGAATCTACCCTGTCTAATCCTGTTAGAATTTTATAAGTTTCCATGAGATCCCCTCTCACTCTTCTAAACTCCAATTAATATAATCCTAACCGATTTAGTAAGAAGTCTCACAACACCAGATTAAAGTCCAACAGGTTAATTTGGAATCACGAGCTTTTCGATCACTGCTCCTTCATCAGGTGAGTCTCACGTGATGAAGGGGCAGCGCTCCAAAAGCTCGTGCTTTAACAGGACTTTAACCTGGTGTTGTGAGACTTCTTACTGTGCTTAAGCCAGTCCAACGCCGGCAACTCCAATCATCCTAACCGAATTAGTCTCTCCTCATATGACAGACCTGTTATCCCAGGAATCAGCCTGGTAAACCTTCGCTGTACTCCCTCTATAGCAAGGACATCCTTCCTCAGATAAAGACACCAAAACTGCACACAATACTCCAGGTGTGGCCTCACCAACGCCCTATACAATTGCAGCAAAACATCCCTATCCCTATACTCAAATCCTCTCTCTATGAAGGCCAACATACCATCTGCCTTCTTTACTGCCTGTTGTACCTGCGCGCTGACATTCCATAAACTATATTTTCCACTGACCCTTCTGCCACAGTTACAGCGGCAGAAATTCAGGAGGAAAATCCTGGGACTAAACTGGGAAGGAAAGACTTGGAAATTCCTCCGCAGCTCATCACATGTCTCACAAAAACAAAAAGCACTTTACAGAAAATTAATTATTGAACACTGTTACCTCTTCAGCTGTGTAACACTCACATCAGAAGGTTCAAATTGTGATACTGAGGGAGTGCTGCACTGTCTTCCCATGAGATGTGAAACTGTGGCTTCACCTTCCCTCTCGGATAGATGTATAAGGCCCAATGGTTGCATCTGAGAAAGAACAGGGTTCTTCCAAAGAATCATAGAATCCCTACAGTGCAGAAGGAGGCCATTTGGCCCATTGAGTCTGCACCGACCACAACAATCCCACCCAGGCCCTATCCCCAGAGGCCCTTTTCCATAGGGTGGGGTTTTCCACCCCACCCCATCCCGTGGTGTGTTTTGTGGTGGCGGAGGTAACCTGCCATTGGCCGACGGCAAGATCTTCCAGTCCCGCCACTGTTAACAGGTTTTCCCATTGTTCCCATCCCTGCCACCGGCGAAACCACAGCAGGGCTTTGCCCTCAGTGGGACCAGAAGGTCCCGCGGGCAGGAACAGCCGGAAAGTTCCGACCCTAGTGTCCTGGTCAATGCTTATCCCTCAACGGGAGCAGAGAATCTGGTCTTTCGTTTCATCGCACAGTGTTTGTGCGACATCGCTGTACTTGGGGGCTTGTTGTTGCATTTCCTGGGTCGGCACAGTGGCACAGTGGTTAGCACTGCTGCCTCACAGCGCCAGGGACCCAGGTTCAATTCCCGTCTTGGTGCACTGTCTGTGTGGAGTCTGCACATTCTCCCCATGTCTGCTTGGGTTTCCTCCGTAAGAGTTTTAACAACACCAGGTTAAAGTCCAACAGGTTTATTTGGTAGCAAATGCCATTAGCTTTCGGAGTGCTGCTCCTTCGTCAGATGGAGTGGATTTCTTTAACCTGGTGTTGTTAAAACTCTGACTGTGTTCACCCCAGTCCAACGCCGGCATCTCAACATCATGGGTTTCCTCCCTCAGTCTGAAAGACGTGCTGGTGAGGTGCATTGACCCAGACAGGCGACGGACTGTGGCGACTAGGGGAATTTCACAGTAACTTCATTGCAGTGTTAATGTCAGCCTTATTTGTGACTAATAAATAAATAAACGTAAACTTCCCACATTCCAACAGTCACTGCCGCAATACAATTTCAAGTCTTTCTGTTTAGTAACCTGCAGGATTCCACAAACAGAGAGAAGGGTTTTGTATCTGCCGTCCAAGACAGAGGGAACTTGCTGATTTTCACTGAGTGCTGGCATCGGATCTTTGACATGGGCAGGGAGGGGGATTTGATTTGGCATTTCATCAAATGATTCTGCTCGCGGGCGGCACGGTGGCACAGTGGTTAGCACTACTGCCTCACAGCACCAGGGACATGGGTTCGATTCCCGGTTTGGGTCACTGTCTGTGCGCAGTTTGCACATTCTCCCCATGTCTGCGTGGGTTTCCTCCGGGTGCTCCTGTTTCCTCCCACAGTCCAAAGGTATGCCAGTTAGGTGCATTGGCCATGCTAAATTCTCCCTCAGTGTACCCGAACAGGAGCCGGAGCGTGGCGACTCGGGGATTTTCACAGTATAAAAGCAAATTATTGCGGATGCTGGAATCTGAAACCAAAAGAGAAAATGCTGGAAAATCTCAGCGGGTCTGGCAGCATCTGTAAAGAGAGAAAGGAGCTGACGTTTCACGTCCAGACGATCCTGTCATCTGGATGACCCTTTCATCAAGGGTCGTCTGGACTCGAAACACCAGCTCTTTTCTTCCCTTACAGATGCTGCCAGACCTGCTGAGATTTTCCAGCGTTTTCTCTTTTGATTTTCACAGTAACTTCATTGCAGTGTTAATGTAAGCCTACTTGTGACACGAATAAACAAATGTTAAAAAATCTGATGCCTGGTACCTCAGACGATGCACATTCCCTCAGCACCTCCCGGCATCATCAATCTCATATCCTAGCTCTGATTCAGGAGTGGGGCTTGAACCAAACACCTCTGGTCTCAGAGGCAACTCCGCGACCGAGAGAAACAAGCTGACTCTGGAAAGTAGGAAGACAAGCCTAGAAATTACTGCTTTACTGTTCAGGGATTAACTGAAAGTTATTAAAGCTTTCTGGGAGAATTAATGGCTGCACATTAACCTCCTATATTGTTGGTTTCATTAGCAAGAGGAAATTGTTTTGCAATAATGGCACAGCAAACTGGAACAATGAAGCTGAGAAAGTGATAATAAGAGCGAGCAGCTGTTAACAACTGTTAATGGCACTAAGGAGGTATTGAAGCCCCAGGCACCTATACAAGGGAGAGGATTCAACAATATCATAGAATCCCTACAGTGCAGAAGGAGGCCATTCAGCCCATTGAGCCTGCACCGACCACAATCCCACCCTATCCCGTAACCCCCCCGACACTAACGGTTAATTTAGATAAAAGCAAATTACTGCGGATGCTGGAATCTGAAACCAAAAGAGAAAACGCTGGAAAATCTCAGCAGGTCTGGCAGCATCTGGAAGGAGAGAAAAGAGCTGATGGTTCGAGTCCAGATGTCCCTTTGTCAAAGTCAAACGGTTAATTTAGCATGGCCAATGCACCTCACCAGCACTTCTTTCAGTCTGTGGGAAGAAACCCACGCAGACACGGGGAGAACGTGCAGACCCCGCACAGACAGTGACCCAAGCCGGGAATCGAACCCGAGTCCCTGGAGCTGTGAGGCAGCAGTGCTAATCACTGTGCCACCGTGCTGCCCCGGGTCCCTGGCGCTGTGAGGCAGCAGTGCTAATCACTGTGCCACCGTGCTGCCCCGGGTCCCTGGAGCTGTGAGGCAGCAGTGCTAACCACTGTGCCACCGTGCTGCCCCGGGTCCCTGGAGCTGTGAGGCAGCAGTGCTAACCACTGTGCCACCATTCCACCAGTACAATGCAGACACACAGGAAATATTTCAGTGACCTGAATCACTGATACAAAAAGTAAAACTCACACATGGAACTGCAGAGCACTGGCCCAAGAAAAAGCTGGTAAGAAGTCTCACAACACCAGGTTAAAGTCCAACAGGTTTATTTGGTAGCAAATACCATAAGCTTTCGGAGCGCTGCTCCTTCGTCAGATGGAGTGGAAATGGAGAGCACATTTCCACTCCATCTGACGAAGGAGCAGCAAGCTCCGAAAGCTTATGGTATTTGCTACCAAATAAACCTGTTGGACTTTAACCTGGTGTTGTGAGACTTCTTACTGTGTTCACCCCAGTCCAACGCCGGCATCTCCACACCAAGAGGAAGCTAACATGGCAAGTTTCAGGGCAAACAGATGATGGGCAAATGGAGGGCCGAATGTTCCCATCTGGGACCAAGTCCCGTGGTGGGGGTGGGAATGGGGCATGCTTCCTGCTGTGGAAGCCGGTGAGACACCACACCATGTACTCCAACCCCAACCTCATTCGTTCTGCACCTAGGGGTTTAGCGCCACATTCCACGGCAGGGCAGACCTGATGACATGGGTTCCACCATCATATTCGGGTGCCAATGTGGAAAGGCACCCAACATCACTTGACCCACTGGTGAAGGAAACAAGAGGGACATCCTGAGGAAGAAGCTGGATCTCCAGGAACACGCTGAGGCTGGGAGATGGACCTCCTCGACGACTCTGAAACTGGGAGATCCACCTGTAGATGCCACCCCCCCTCCCCTCCCCTCTGCCCTGGTGTTCCAGGGTCCATCCCAAACTCCAGCCATTTTATTATGGTGAGTCCTGACTTCTGCAGACGATATTGTTGCAGGCGTGTTAAATAGAAACATAGAAGCATCGAAACTAGAAGCAGGAGGAGGCCATTCGGCCCTTCGAGCCTGCTCCACCATTCATTTTGATCATGGCTGGTCATCAAATTCAATATCCTGATCCCCCTTCCTCCCATATCCCTTGATCCCTTTCGCCCCAAGAGCTATATCTAATTTCTTCTTGAAATCACACAACGTTTTGGCCTCAACTACATTCTGTGGGAGTGAATTCCACACATTCACCACCCTCTGGCTGAAGAAATTTCTCCTCACCTCAGTTCTAAAAGGTTTACCCCTTATCCTCAAACCATGACCCCTAGTACTGGATTCCCCCACCATCAGGAATATTCTTTCTGAATCTACCCTGTCTAACCCTGTTAGAATTTTATAAGTTTCTATGAGATCCCCTCTCACTCTTCTAAACTCCAGTGAATATAATCCTAACCGACTTAGTCTCTCCTCATATGACAGACCTGCCATCCCAGAAATCAGCCTGGTAAACCTTCGCTGCACTCCCTCTATAGCAAGGACATCCTTCCTCAGATAAGGACACCAAAACTGCACACAAATACTCCAGGTGTGGCCTCACCAATGCCCTATACAATTGTTCTGTGCTGTACTGTTCTATGTTCTATATAATGTGAACTAATGGGGGAAAAAAGCAAATTACTGCGGATGCTGGAATCTGAAACCAAAAGAGAAAATGCTGGAAAATCTCAGCAGGTCTGGCAGCATCTGGAAGGAGAGAAAAGAGCTGACGCTTCGAGTCCAGATGACCCTTTGTCAAAGCTTTGACAAAGAGTAATTTGGACTCGAAACGTCAGCTCTTTACTCTCCTTCTCGATGCTGCCAGACCTGCTGAGATTTTCCAGCATTTTCTCTCTTGATGAACAGTTAGGGTCCTAGTGCAGAACCCCTCTAGTCACTGACTGCCAATCAGAAAAAGACCCATTTTTGCCAGCTATGTGTTCTGGACTTAAGTGTTTTCCCACTGGCGTCAGTCAGACGTTCATCTGCACCCATAAGCGGGATGTCAATCAGTTTCATCCCTTGCAGGAGGTTTCCCGCACCAGTGGAGGATCCCATGGGAAATTCATGCCAGCGTAGAACCGATTTTTGGATTCCTGCTGAATTCTCTCCTCATCCCCCCATCCACCACTGAATCCGCCAGCAGGGCTATGGGTGTACTCCGCCCGTGGACCACATGCCACATAGATCTGGAAAGGTATGACAATGGCTGCTCTCAAAAAAGTTGGAAATGCCAAGTCCATTCTTCAAAATTCCATAGCATAAAACCAAAACATAAGGATTGGGAGCAAGAGTAGGCCACTCTGCCCCTCAAGTCTGCTACGTCATTTAGTAAGATCATGGCTGATGTGATTTGAGGCCTTAAGTCGAAGTTCCTCCCTGTCCCCAGCCTTGGCTCCCTTGTCAATCAAAAATCCTGTCTCACTCAGCCTTGAATATATTCAATCACCCCCAGCCATCACCGCTGGCCGAATAAAACAGCCTCCTGCTCTGCCCAAGACCACAAGGATCTACAACAGGTCGTGAATGTAGCCCAATCCATCACGCAAACCAGCCTCCCATCCATTGACTCTGTCTACATTTCCTGCTGCCTCGGCAAAGCGGCCAGCATAATTAAGGACCACACACACCCCGGACATTCTCTCTTCCACTTTCTTCCTTCAGGAAAAAGATACAAAAGTCTGAGGTCAAGTACCAATCGACTCAAGAACAGCTTCTTCCCTGCTGCTGTCAGACTTTTGAATGGACTTACCTTGCAGTAAGTTGATCTTTCTCTATACCCTAGCTATGACTGTAACACTACATTCTACACTCTCTTGTTTCCTTCTCTATGAATGGTATGTTTTGTCTGTATAGTGCGCAAGAAACAATACTTTTCACTGTCTGCTAATACATGTGACAATAATAAATCAAATCAAATCAAATCCGTTCATCTGAACATTCAGAGAAATGAAATTTACTCTGGAAATTCACATCATGATGTCCATGTGCGGCCGAAACAACAGCGGGTGAAAAATACAAACAGCAATCCCATCACTCGCATTGTGGACTCTCAAAATTCCTCATAGCCCAAGACTAACTCCCAGCAGCTCCCTCGAGGAGGGTTCACTGTCTGATGTACAAAATAGTGCATCATCAATAGAAAGAATCAGAACCCAGCGAGGTCACAAACTTCCCATTTCAGGAGCTGGGCGGGGGAGGGTGGTCAAAGGCAGAGTTTAAGTTGAAGTTTATTTATTAGTGTCATGAATAGGCTTACATTAACACTGCAATGAAGTTACTGTGAAAATCCCCTAGTCGCCGCACTCCAGCGCCTGTTTGGGTACACTGAGGGAGAATTTAGCACGGCCAATGCACCCTAACCAGCACGTCTTTCAGACTGTGGGAGGAAACCGGAGGAAACCCAGGCAGACATGGGGAGAACGTGCAAACTCCACACAGTGATCCAAGCCGGGAATCGAATCCTGGCGCTGTGAGGCAGCAGCGCTCGCCGCTGTGCCACCGTGCTGCAGAAAATGATTTAAATAAACACTTTGCCCAGCAAACCACTCCTTCAGTTTCCTAAATGTCTTCTCAGATTCTCCTATTCACAACTAAATTATTTCAGCAAAGCCTTTGACAAGGTCCCACATGGAAGACTTGTAAGGAAGGTAAATTCACATGGGATACAGGGCAATTTGACAAGGTGGATTCAACATTGGCTCAGTTGTAGGAGACAGAGGGTGATGACAGAAGGCTGCTTTAGTGACTGGAAGCCAGTGTCCAGTGGCGTACCGCAGTGATCTGTGCTTTGTCCCCCATTATTTGTCATTTATACAAAGGCATATATGACTATTCAGGGAATAGGATTAGTAAATTTGCGTATTGACACAAAGATTGGCCGGGTGGTTAACAGTGAGGCGGAGTGTCTTGGGCTACAATAAGATATAGACGGAATGGTCAAATAGGCAGATAAGTGGCAGATGGAATTTAACCCTGAAAAGTGTGAGGTGATAGACATTGGAAGGAGTAATTTGACAAGGAAGTATTCAATGAATGGTGGGACGCCAGGGAGTTTTGTGGAACAAATGGACCTTCGCGTGTTTGTCCACAGATCTCTGAAGGCATGGACAGAGTGGATAAGGAGCAGCTGTTCCCCTTAGTTGAAGGGTCAGTCACGAGGGGACACAGGTTAAAAGTGAGGGGTGGGAGGTTTGGGGGGGGGGGGGTTGTGAGGAAAAACATTTTTACCCAGAGGGTAGTGACGGTCTGGAATGCGCTGCCTGGGAGGGTGGTGGGGGCGGGATGACTCACATCCTTTAAAAAGTACCTGGATGAGTACTTGGCACCTCATAACATTCAGGGCCATGGGCCAAGTGCTGGCAGATTGGATTAGGCGTGAGGTCAGGTGTTTCTGATTTGCAGGCTCGATGGGCCGAAGGGCCTCTTCTGCACTGTATGATTCTATCTATCATACCATTCTAAAGATATTCATTCCAAGAATTCTTCAGCTGTTATCTTCCAAATGCCTTTTCAAAGCTTGACCCAGGTGACATTTATAAATCATTCAGTACTTTTCAACTCCGGGAATTAAAAAGAATTGAACTGTCTCGAATAGTCTTTAATAGCTCCTATGTTAATAGAGTTAATATTTTCACACATTTTAGCCCCCAAACCAGGCATCGGCTCAATGTGATGTAGGCAGCAAGCCAGTTTTCTGTTGCCTTATCATTTGAGTGATAACTGAGTGCAGCCAGCACTAACCATATTAGCTGCAGGGATTAGCAAGGGCCACGACCTGTTAGCACCAGTTAAAGATAGAATTAACTGCTTAAAGTTCACCTGCGCTTTTTAAAGGAGAGTTACATTGTGGCTGGAGCAGTTGTTGGCAGTTGTGTAGGAATGGTTAGCACTGCTGCTTCACAGCGCCAGGGGCCCGGGTTCAATTCCAGCCCTCGGGTCACTGTCTAGGTGGAGTTTGCACGTCCTCCCCATGGGTTTCCTCCGGGTGCTCTGGTTTCCTCCCACAGTCTGAAAGACGTGCTGGTTGGGTGCATTGGCCATGCTAAATTCTCCTTCAGTGTACCCGAACAGGCGCTGGAGTGTGGCAATGAGGGGATTTTCACAGTAACTTCATTGCGGTGTTGATGTAAGCCTACTTGTGATACTAATAAACAAACTTTTTTAAAAACTTTAAAACTTTAAAAACCATTCAGCAGGTGAAGGCTATTCAGTCCTTTGAGCCGACTCCATTCAACAAGAATCTGGCTGATCTGACTGTGCTCTCAATTCCACTTTGCTGTCTGTCCCCTCCTCCCCCATAATCCATCACTCCCTGATCTATGAAAAATCTGTCTAACTAAATCTGCCTTGAATAAATTCAATGACCCGACCTTTCCGGTGGAGGGAAATCCACAGACTGACAACACTCTGAACGAAAAAAAACTCCTCATCTCCACATTAAAAAGGGAAGGTCTCTTATTTTTAAACCGTGTCTCCTAGTTCTAGTCTTCCCCACAAGAGGAAACATCCTCCTGGCACTCACCCAGCAAGTTCCCTCAGGATCTTATACCTTTCAATAAGATCACCTCTCATTCTTCTGAACTCTATTGGGTACAGGCCCAGCCTGCGCAACCTTACCTAATAAGATAAGTCCTTCATCCTTGGAGAGTCAAATTAACCTTCTCTGAACTGCATCCAAAGCAATTATATCCTTTTTCAAATAAAGAAACCTGTACTCAGTACTCTCAGTGAGATGTACAGCTGCACCAAAACTTCTTTACCTTTATACTTCATTCCTCTGACAATAAATACCAACAGTCCATTTGCCTTCCTAATTACTTGCTGTACCTGCATACTAACTTTCTATGATTCATGTACCAGGACACCCAGATCCCTCTGTACCTCATGGCTCTGCAATCTCCCTCCATTTAAATAGTACACTGTTTTCTATTCTACCTGCCAAAGTGGACAACTTCACACTTTCCCACATTATATTCCATATGCCATTTTTTTGCCGGCTCACCAACCTGTCCATGTTTCTTTGCAAACTATTTCCTTCTTCTTGATAGTTTACTTTCCTTCCTATCTTACTGTCATCAGCAAATTTAGCCATCGTATATTCAGTCCCTTCATCCAGGTCATTGATTATAGATTGTCAATAGTTGAGCCTCCAGCACTGATCCCTGTGTCACCCCACTAATTAGAGTTTGCCAACCTGAAACAGACCAATTTATCCTTACTCGATGTTTCCTGGTAGCTAACCCATCCTTTATCATGCTAATATGTTCCCCTTACACCATGTAAGCTGATTTTGTGTGGTAACTTTTGATGTAAGTAGTCTCACAGCACCAGGTTAAAGTCCAACAGGTTTATTTGATAGCACGAGCTTTCAGAGCATTGCAACATTCCGAAAGCTCATGCTACCAAATAAACCTGCTGGACTTTAACCTGGTGTTGTGAGACTACTTACTGTGCCCACCCCAGTCCAATGCTGGCAACTCCACATCATAACTTTTGATGTGGCACATTACCAGATGCCTTTTGGAAATCCAAGTACACCACATTGACAGGTTCCCCTTAACCACTTTGCTTGTTACTTCTTCAAAGAACTCTAATAAATTAATTCAGCACAATTTCCCTTGCACAGAATCATGTTGATTGTCTGATCCCAGTATAATTTTCTGAGTATCCTGTTATAATCTCCTTAATAATGAATTCCAGCAATTTTCCTGTGACAGATGTTAGGCTAATTGGCCTCTAGTTTCCTGCTTTCTGTCTCCTCCTCTCATGAATAAACATTAGCTATTTTCCAATCCACTGGGACCCTTCCAGGATCAAAGGAATTTTGGAAGATTATAAACAGTGCCTCTACTATCTCGGCAGCCACTTCTTTTAAGACCCTATGATGCAGGCCATCTGGTCCAGGAGACCTGTCAGCCTTTAGGTCCAATAATTTTCCTAGCACCTTTTCTCCAGCGGACTGGCTGGATAGGTTAGCTGGGAAGGGAGTACGCAAGCAGTGGCAGACATTTAAGGAGGTGTATAATGCGTGAAAAAATATGAAGTTGTTCATTTTGGAAGAGAACAAAAGAACAGAGAATTATTTAAATGGAGAAAAACTGCAGAAAGCTGCAACACAAATGGACTTGGGGGTACTTGCGCATGAAACACAGAAAGCTAGCACACAGGTGCAGCAGCTTATTGGGAAGGCTAATGGAATGTTGGCCCTTACTTCAAGGGAGTTGGAGTATAAGAATTGGGAAGTCTTGTTGTGGGACAAGGCTAGTGTAGGTGCTATCTCACTGGAGGAGAAGGTTGCACATGGATTCTCTTGCCGAGGACGCGAATGAACACTTTGATAGGACAGTGTCCAGAAGAGCACTGATGCATATGAACAATTAATTCAGAAAATGCTGGAAAATCTCAGCAGGTCTGACAGTTTCTGTGACAAGAGAATAGAGCCAATGCTTTGAGTCTGGATGACTTTTCAGACATGCTGAGATTTTCCAGCATTTCCTATTTTTGTTTGATTCCAGCATCCGCAGTATTTTGCTTTTCTGAACAATTAAATGCTTGGTGCTCTGGGAAACCTATCTTGAAGCCTACAGTTAATGGCAAGGAGCTTGGAGAAGTCCCATTGCAACAAAGCTCAGGGCTTTGCACAGAGCTTGGAGCCCATCTTTTCCAGCACAGAAATGATGGCCAAGTCCATTCGCCCACTTGTGGAGCCGGCCATGATGCAGTATCTGATGGTCAATGATGTCACTTCCATTGCAGCCCAATCAGCAGCCTCCCGATCTCTGGGAGCTGCAGTGGAAGGTCAGGTTGATGGCATTATCGCTGTGGATGACAGAGTGCTAAGGGGTTGGCAGGATGTCACCACGGTCCAACCAACTTGAGTTTCAAAATGGTGGCGCTGGTGTCAAATCCACATTACGTGCTGATTGGTCTGCTTGTTGTGTGTACTTCTAACAGATATGCAGACCACCCACAATAACACCCTTAACAACATGGTGTCCAGCATGATTCACCACATAAGCATTAGTTTACCATGGACGCCATTTTGGATATCCAGTAAAACAATTCCTCACGAGTAGGGGGAACACCTACCTCAGTCTGATGAGCAGCTGAGAAAAAAACTATCTGTTCCTTTTTCAGATGTCAAATAGATCTATTGCACATTTCCAGCATTTTGGGAGCGATTCTCCTGGCCTGTTGCACTGCTCAATTAGCACAGTCGGCCATGAGACATAGCGGAGGGCCTGCACCAGGACTTGCAACCAGCTTCTGGCCGATCGCAGGTCTCCCAGGCCATGTTATTGAATGTAATCAGCCCCACATCGGAAATCAGCGTGAGGCTGATTACAATATCGGAATTGTCGATTTCCACATCATTAGCGAGCCCCGGTACGGTATTCTCCGGGCTCGCTAGTGTCTCCCCGCCCCCGCCAAGAAGAGGTTCCCACCAGCGGGGATTAAACTGCTACCCGTCCACGGAGACCAGGCGTGCTCACCCTGCTGGTGGGGACAGAGGCCAATGAACCTCCCACCCCTCCACCCCCTCCCTGCCTCCCCCCCCCCCCGCTCCCGGGTGATGCACAGAATGTTGGGGATTCGTGAAACTAAATACGCTCAGAAACCGGCGGAAAAATCTCCCATTTTCCTGCCTGTTGGGCACTTATTTTTCTTTTGGGAAAATCCCAGCCTTTATCTTTTTTGTAACAGCCCAGATATAAGCAGTATGATCATTGGTTTATCCAGGGTATTTGATCTGAGGAGAGTTGACTGATTATGCTCTCTGATCTTGCTTTCCTATTGTCATACTGACCATTTTAAATAGGTTCCCATCAGTATAACAATCAGAAAATCTAGTGTGCAAATTCCATGAAAAGCAGCTTCTTTCTCCCAAACCTTTGAAGGTGATTCAACAAGAAATGTCAAGATATCAATTTAACATTACAGCTGCGTTATTAAATCTTGACCAGTTATATTCCACAGATACGATTCACATCAAACTAAACGGGAGCTTTGTGTTCCATACAGCATTTGATTACCTCGGCTTATGCAATTTTTCATCACTATCAGACCTTCCTAACCATATATTTGATGAATCATTTCTGCAGGAGATATGATTCTCTTCAATCATATCCAGAATGTGGTTAGAATGTGCAACTTACTGCCACATTAGATGGTCCAGGCGATTAACAAAGATGTGCTGAAGGGGAGGCCAGAGAAGGAGATGAAGGTGTAAGGCAGTGATGGGTTTACTAAAAATTAACATCATGTTGACACTTCAACTCTCAAGCCCCAGGACAAACTGAATGGTGCTGAATGAGTCCTGACGGCAGCATTTAAGACTTGCTGATTTTTTTTTTGTTGCAAAAGTATACTTTGCTCATATGTAATCCGTAGGGCACATTACAAAACATTTCAAATTGCGATAACAGTAATGCACAATGATATTTATTTCTCCAGAGATCGGGATGCACTGTGAGGTGCTTCAGTTCAGTAATGAGAACATTACATAACATTAAGACTTGCTGAATTGTTGCATTTTATAGTAATCGCGACAGTGCTATCAAATTTAACAAGCAGGGAAGGAACGACATGTCAGGCACTAGAGAACTACAATTACTGTCAAGTTGACCACTCACGGGTGATTGTAGCTATTTTGCTTGCTTCATATTTCAAACAGTTTATTGTTAGAGTCAAGTACTTATCCATAGTGGAGTACAAGTCCGTGCTCCATATTTTCATATGTTCGAGTGAACCTAATGAAGTGGAATAATTAATTTGACACCATTATTTCCTGTGATTCTCATGTGTGAACTCGAATAAGCAGACAAAATGTTTTACAAGTATTAAAGGTCGAACCACCGAAAGGGTTAGATGAGGTAAAGGGGAGAGGGAGGAGGCTCCTGTGTAATATACTCCAGGTAGCTAGTTAGTGAAAGAAATAGCCAAAGCCAGCCCTTATTTGGGATTGATTTATTCACAGAGTAAAACAGCAAGTTATCAAAGCAAAGACAGAGTATGAGAAGAGACTGGCAGCTAACATAACAAAGGATCCAAATTCCATAGGCATATAAAAGGGTAGTAAAGTGGGCCACACAGTGGCACGGTGGTTAGCACTGCTGCCTCACAGCACCAGGGACCTGGGTTCAATTCCGGCCTTGGGTCACTGTATGTGTGGAGTTTGCACATTCTCCCCATGTCTGTGTGGGTTTCTTCCGGGTGCTCCGGTTTCCTCCCACAGTCGAAAGATGTGCGGGTTAGGTGGATTGGCCATGCTAAATTGCCCCTTAGTATCAGGGCAATTAGTAGGGTAAATATGTGGGGTTATGGGGATATGGCCTCTGTGGGACTGTTGTCGGTGCAGGCTGAAAGGGCTGATTAGCCTCCTTCTTCACTGTAGGGATTCTATGATTCGATGAAAAAGAGGATTGGTGATGATTAGGGACCAAAATCGGGAGTTATGCATGAAGGCAGTGGGCATGGCTGACATGTTAATGAATAATTTGCAACTGTCTTCACCAAGGAAGAATATGCTGTCCAGGTCATGATGAAAGATGAGGTGGTTCAGATTCTTGAAGGGTTTAAAATTAATAAGGTGGAGGAATTGAATAGGTTATCTGTATTTTATTGATAGGGCATCCAAGGATATTCAGGGAAGTGAGAGTGCAGAGGCACCGCCCACAGTTTTCCAATCTTCCTTCTGCCTTTACTCGGTCCGTATCCCTCTATTCCCTCCCTGTTCATGTACCCATCCAGACACCTCTTAAATGGTGCTAATGCGCCTGCTTCGACAGAAGGTTTTTTTCAGTTTAGTTAGGGCATCATGATCAGCACAGGCTTGGAAGGCCGAAGGGCCTGTTCCTGTGCTGTACTTTTCTTTGTTCTTTGTTGTTCTTTTTCAATCTTCTGACGTACACCAATGAGGCTCTCCAGAAATGTCGGCATAAATTGGCACTGGCCAATGTGCCTCCTCTGGCAGAGCGTTCCAGGCACCCACCACTCTCTGTGTGAAAAACTTCCCCCGCACATCTCCCTTAAACTTTCCCCCTCTCACCTTGAACCTGTGCCCCCTTGCAATTGACACTTCCACCTTGGGGGAAAAAGCCTCCGTCAAAAAAAAACAACGTAAACCAGTCAGAAACAAGTGAAAACAATCAGAGCTAGAGCAGCGTGTGAATTATACACGCTTTGTTAAATCCTTCTTTATCATATTAACGTCACGAAAATTATAGTTTTGGAGTTATAGAGAAGGGCATGAAATTATCAAAGTTTTCTCTTTCTAATGTAACAGATTTGAATGCCAGGAAAAGTAGTCAGTGACACAGAGAATACAGTGCAGGCTTCAGTAAAGGAGGAACAAGAAAAATCAAGAACATAACGGCCCAGATTTTGTGGTCAGCACGCTGGCAGTTACCCACAAGCGACTGATGAGCTTTCGAGCAGCTAAATGAGCTAGTTAGGGATCATTTCCAGTCATGCCTCCTCTCTGGGGGATCTCAGAGCAACGCAAGAAGCAACAACACTCTCCAACCAGATTCTAAACAAGAAATTTCAAGCAAGCATGAATGAGATAAAATGCAAAAACACATGATACAGGAGCACAATGGACCACACATTCCCTTGAGCCTGCTCCGACATTCAGTACAAACGTTGTTGAATACATTTAAGACTGGGATAAACAGATTTTTGGGGCGGGATTTTCCCCAAGGCCGGAAAATCCCACCTGAGGTCAATGGACCTTTGCATGGTCCTATCCCGCCAGCTACGATTCCCGTGGTGGGCAAGACGGGAAAATTCTGCCCAACGTCTCCTAGGGAAGGAAGGGAAATGGGGAGCGGGAAGGAAAGGCTGGCTGTCGAAAGGAAAGGGAGTTGAAGCTCAAGATGATCAGTCATGTTTGTACTCCCCATTTCCCTTCAGTCTTCCCAAAGAGACTTTGGGCAGAATTTTCCCGTCTTGTTCACTACGGAATCATAGCTGGCGAGATAGGACCATGCAAACGTCCATTGACCTTGGGCGGGATTTTCCGGCCTTGGGGAAAATCCCACCCCAAAAGTCTGTTTATCCCAGTCTTAAATGTATTCAACAATGGGGCACCCACAACTTTCTGGGGTAGAAAATGCCAAAGATTCACAACCCTTTGAGTGAAGAAATTTCTCCTCATCTCAGTCCTAAATGATCAGCCCCTTATCCTAAGACTGTGCCCACATGTATTAGATTCCCCAGCCAGGGGGGAAACAGTCGCTCAGTGTCCACCCGAGCAAGCCCTTCAGAATCTTGCAGGTTTGAATGAAATTGATTCTCATTCTTCTAAACTCCAGAGAATATAGACCCAATTTACTCATCATAGGACAACCCCCCTGTACCACCTCAGATTCAAGTTTATATTCCTTAGATATGGAGACCAATGCTGTACACAGTACTCCAGATGGTCTGTGGAATTGTACAACACATTCAATGTAAAGTCATGAATGGACAGCAAAAGAAAAGTTGGGAAAGCAAGATGGGAATAAAAACAAAAGCTGAAAGTCGACAGAAGTGTAAAGATTTTTTTCAAATCTCCAATGCTAATTGAATTCTGAATGGATGAGATTCTATGCTTGCAGAATTAAGTTTTCTGGGCCAGAGAAGTTGTTGGGCAGTAATTATCATTTCTGCACCATTCAAAGTTATTCCTGAATGTAGCAACCTGAACTTTTACCAGGATGATTAATGGCTAAGTAATGGCCAAGTACTGTAACTTCACACTACAACAGCGATTTCAGTGTCGAGTTTACTGCTGAAGACTTTCACAGTGTAGCCGGCAGGAGAATGTGGTATTGTCAACAGCAATTCCTGCCTTTCTGAACAGGAACATGTGCAGTTGTGTCCATTATTCTCCAGAATAATGGGGAGAATTGATAACCTCATTATTATTATCATCGAGGCCATTGGCTCTGAAACACAGAAAAGTCAGAACTGTAGTAAGACCATAAGACATAGGAGCAGAATTAGGCCACTCGGCCCATCGAGTCTGCTCCGCCATTCAATCATGGCTGATATTTTTTTCATCCCCATTCTCCTGCCTTTTCCCCATAACCCCTGATCCCCTTATTGATCAAGAACCTATCTATCTCTGTCTTAAAGACACTCAATGAACTGGCCTCCACAGCCTTCTGCGGCAAAGAGTTCCACTGATTCACCACTCTCTGGCTGAAGAAATTCCTCCTCATCTCTGTTTTAAAGGATCGTCCCTTGAGCCTGAGGTTGTGCCTCTGGTTCTAGTTTTTCAATTGGTCAATTGTTTTGTGTTTGATTGCATGCATATGAGTTAGAAGCAGGAGTTGGCCACTCGGCCCTTTGGTTATGTGTGGCTGTACTCTGTGTGTGGTCAGCTAAGCTGGTAATGCCTACTTAGACAGAGAGACTGAACTGAGGCTTATAGCTGCAAACATGGGTAAGTATTGTGAATAGATTTTCTGCACATATAGAACTAGTCTATCATCTCTATATACCTCCCAAGGTATAGAATCAAAGTATCCCAACAGTGCAGAAGGAGCCCATTCAGCCCATCGAGCCTGCACTGACCCTCCGACAGAGCATCCCACCCAGCCCTATCCTTGTAACCCCACACATTTACCCCGCTAATCCCCCTAACCTACACATCTTGGGCCAATTTAGCATGGCCCATCCACCTAACCTGCACATCTTTGGAGTGTGGGAGGAAACCGGAGCAGCCGGAGGAAACCCACGCAGACACGGGGAGGACGTGCAGACTCCACACAGAGAGTGGCCCAAGGCTGGAATTGAACCTGGAACCCTAGCGCTGTGGGGCAGCAGTGCTAACCACCGTGCCACCGTGCCACCCCAAAACAGCGAATACAAAACCTCTGGTTCTGCTACACACTTACATTTTTGGTTCCTGGGTTTACGCCCATTTGAAACTGACATAGATGCAAGAGACATATGTTTCCTTTAGCCTTTAACAGGGCTGGAGCAGTGTGATTGAGTGATGTGGATTTTAGCAGAGCTGGCTTGAACATATTGGAAGAAATTTGCATGTAGCTCAGTTGTAGCGTTAAACCAGCTCAGATTTCTCAAATTACAAGGAAATACCAGGCCTGCAATTTGATTTTTAAGATAATATCTTAACTCCAATGTCCATGTGAAGGAGTTAAGCCTCATTATCTCATCTATTAAGACGAGTCTGAGTCCAACAATATTGTTTTCTTTCTCCAGGATTATTCAGTCTGCCCAAGTTTTAGAAAATTTCAGATCATTATCATTGACACTGCACATTTTAAATTCACAGGAATCAGTCAAAAAACTCTAGAAAGACGATGACAGGAATAGAGAATCCGTAGCTTCAAGTGTAATAAATCGATGTTACTCACAGCCAATCCAATTAAAATAATACATTACTGAGTAGCACTAAACCGTAGCTTGTTAGAATCACCACTTTGTGTTAAGTCGGAGGATTCCATGCCACCCTACGCTTGGCCACAATTAAAGTGACAGCAGCTTTAATATCAAAAACATTTCAAATGTTAAATACTTCTCTCAGTAACTGTTGAATAATTCAAACAGATGCATTCAATCCCAGTTACACTATACAATGTACTGACTATAAACAATTCCATTATCATAGATACTCAAACAATACACATTCTCCTCAAATTTACCTACAGAGAGGATCCTAATTAAAACAGAGCTATCAACCTTCCATTGTTCGACACAACTTTCCAAATGGCACACTTTTCCATTTATATTGCAGGGTTGTAGGTTCACTTCAGCGGAATAATGTGTCTATTGAAATAGCTTGCACCTGTTTTTTAAACGTACAAGTATTTCTCATCTGCATATTATCCCTCCATGTGCACTGACAACATTCATCGCCATCTCACCACGTCTCTCTCGACATGATAAGGTGGATGTTGAACAGATGTTTCCCCCTTGTGGGACAGTCGAGAACAAGAAGTCAAAGATACAGAGCGAGAGGAGGTGGGTTCAAAACTGAGGTGAGGGGAAACGACTTCTCTCCGAGGGTTGTGAATCTGTGGAACTCGCTGCCCCAGAGCGCGATGGAGACAGAATCAATCAACAGGTTAAGGAAGAGATAGATATGTTTCTGAGGAAAAGCAGGATAAAGGGCGATGGGGAGCAGGCTGGAAAGTGGAGCTGAGACCAGGATCAGATCAGCCACGATCTGATTGGATGGTGGAGCGGGCCCACTCCTAATTCTGATGTTCCTATGCTCCATTCCACTGCCTCTGATTGGTCAAACTGCCTGTCCAACATCCAATAGCAGACGAGCAAAAATTTCCTTCAGCTAAATATTGCAAAGACATTGGGCAGCGTTGGGTGGGGGGGTGGCAGGTGGGGACTCCACCAGCTTCTCACCTCTGCTGCGATTAGCTCTGCGGGAGATCCATGGATGACCTTCCCACCCCACTGCTAACGGAGGCTCTTAATGAAGCAGTTCATGTCTACTTAAAAGCCTCATCCCAGCACAGCTGGTATTCAGTCACCGTGTGGAAGTCCGAAAAGCAAACCCCGTCAAAGGTAGGGGAGTCTAAAACTAGACAGCATAGGTTTAAGGTGAGAGCAGAGAGATGCAAAAGTGTCCAGAGGGACAATTCTTTCACTCAGAGGGTGGCGAGTGTCTGGAACGAGCTGCCAGAGGTAGTAGTAGAGGCGGGTACAACTTTGTCTTTTAAAAAGCATTTAGACAGTTACGTGGGTACGATGGGTATAGAGGGATATGGGCCAAATGCGGGCAATTGGGATTAGCTTAGTGGTTAAAACTGGGTGGCGTGGACAAGGTGGACCGAAGGGCCTGTTTCCATGCTGTAAACCTCTATGATTCTATGAGTCCATGAAAGAATTTTAAAAAGCCATTGAGGCTTGAACAGCCTCTCGAGACATCCCCTCCTTTCTCTCTCTGTTCCTTTAAGTCCCATCTGTCCTCTAGTGGTCCTGCGCCACATTTTGCCTTATGAAATGCCTCGCAATGTCTTTACTGGGTTAAAAGATGCTTTGTAAATGCAAGCAGTTGTTGTTGTTGCCTGTTCAGTTCCAACTCAGAACAAAAATGACTGTAACGTCAGAGCTTGCTCCGCCAGGCCACCTCGAACACCGCGGCGGCTGCTCTGAAGGACAGTGTCACCTTCACCGAGTCAGGTTAACAGGAGGAGGTGACAATGTGTGGCTGAACCTGATAACTGAGGGCAGCCTGCTTTCATCATTTCCCCCAAATGACCGAGAATAAAAACGCTTTGCATAACCTCAGGACCATGAGGTTGGAATTAACAAGCGCTAAAACACTGGTGACCTTTCCAGGCAGATATCAGGTGAAATTGAACCTGATAGCAAATCAGCAGCTCCGTGTAACACCACCCAACCTTTCCTTTCCTTAATCAATGGGAAGAATCTCAAGCAGGGATGTGGACTGACTATCGCCCGAGGCGCAGTCACTTACTCCACATCAAAGGCTGGATTTCTATCTTCAAAAGACACACTCGCTTTAAAAAACTTGTTTTATTGACGGATGCAGCGTGCAGATGTGTGTGAGCACGGAGCATGCTAAATAGTGTTTTACAGAATCTCTCCTCAAATGTCGTCGTTTGTTGGATAACAGATTATTCTTGAAGGCACAGCTGCTAATGAGTCTTCAGTTGGCTTTTATTTCAGCTCAATTTCATTTTCAGCACTATTGTGCTTTAAAAAAAATAGCATGCTGATGGTTCTGAACAGACAAATCCAAAAAGCAGCAACAGCGAGTGGGAATGCGCTGCTGCTGAAAGATATGCATATTCTGAAGCACATTCACAGCTGCCAGCTTCTGTGCCTTGTTTAAATTGGCACCAAACCAATTTCAGCAGAAGGTTGTGGGTCCTCGTTGGTAATTATAAATGTTGCTGTGTCCTGGTGTACTTACACACTCCGTACCTGTACAATATTATTATCTCAGGGGATGATTTATGCACCAGCAGTGAAAAGCTAAATTTTATTTCTGCTACAAGTGACGAGAGACCGTTTCACCCCGCAATCGATCCATGGACAATCCCCCCCCCCCCCCGTCCCCTCCGCCTCCCCCCCCCTCCCCTCTGCCTCCCCCCCCCTCCCCTCCCCTCCCCTCCGCCTCCCCCCCCCTCCCCTCTGCCTCCCCCCCTCCCCCTCCCCCCCCCAGCCCCATGCCGATTGATCCATCACCGTTGCATTCAGAAACAAACCTGATGACCACTTTGCGGTGGGGTTCACTGCTCCTGCTCCACAAGCCACATTCCAGTGACATTCCGAAACATTGGGCAGGGCTACCGTCACCTGCCATCCAGAGGATGCTGCCGTACTTCTGGTTTTATCGACAGGCTAAAAGACTGGGGAGGCGAAGGCCCAGTGGTATTATCACTTGACTGTTAATCCAGAAATTAAGCGAATGCTCTGGGGACCCGGGTTCGAATCCCGCCACGGCAGGTGGTGGAATTTGAATTCAATAAAAAAAAGCTAGAATTAAGAATCTACTGATGACCATGAAACCATTGCCGATTGTCAGAAAAACCCATCTGGTTCACTAATGTCCTTCAGGGAAGGAAATCTGCTGTCCTTATCAGGTCTGGCCTACATGTGACTCCAGAGCCACAGCAATGTGGTTGACTCTCAATTGCCCTCCAAGGATAATTAGGATTGGGCAATAAATGGTGGCCAGCCAGCGATGCCACGCCATGCCCCATGAATGAATAAAACAAAAGATGGAAATCAAGACTTGTGTATGGTGCCTGTGATGACCGCAGGGACATTCGAAGCACTTTACAGCCAATTTATTACTTTTGAAGTGTAGTCACTGTTGCAATGTAGGAAATCTGAAGATAAAATCACACAGAAAGCTCTCACTAACAGCAATGTGACAATGACTCTCAAATCTGTTTTTGTGATGTTGATTGAGAGATACGTATTGGCCAGGACTCCGGGAATAACTCCCCTGCCCTTCAAAATAGTGCCACAAAGTCTTTTACATGCTCCTGACAGGGCAGATAGCACTCCCTCAATACTGCAGTGAAGTGTCAAACTTAATTGCCATGCTCAAGTTGGAGCATGGACAGCACAGCGGTTAGCACTGCTGCCTCACAGCGCCAGGGGCCCGCGTTCAATTCCCGGCTTGGGTCACTGTCTGTGCAAAGTTTGCACATTCTCCCCGCGTCTGCGTGGGTTTCCTCTGGGTGCTCTGGTTTCCTCCCATAGTCCAATAGTGTGTAGGTTAGGTGGTTTGGTCATGCTAAATTGTCCCTTAGTACCCAAGATGTGTAGATTAGCGGGGTAAATACATGGGGTTGTGAGGATAGGGTGCAGGGTGGGCCTGGGTAAGAATCTCTGTCAGAAGGCCTCTTTCTGCACTGTCGGATTCTATGAATCTATGAAAAAAAAGTGTTCTAAGTTAAAGAGACAATTGTAGTAACCAGATTTAAAGTGGGACAGCAGACTTCAGAGGTAAATGAAACATTTGACGCCATTTTCCGAGAGTTTGAAAATCAAAAGTTAAAACAATTTTGAACAGTTAGTACAGCAGTCAACACAAAGAAATCCTAAAAGGGGTGATGGAAATTCTGGACTGGATTCACTGTTAGAAGTGGAATGGTGGTAGGGTGGTAGATGGATCAAGGGTAGTTGGATTAAGTTGAGAGAGGTAGTCAGGTTGGCGGCGAGTCAAACTAATGTTTGTATCGATCTGAATTGAATGTGTAGACTCTCTCCCTTACACCGAGACCACCTTCAGCCAAGCTGACTCTTTCTGTCTTTCTATCAAGTAAAGCTGTGCAGTAGGTTGAGAATTCTATCTTGGCCAATTAAACTGCGCTGCCACTGGCTCACTGGAAGTATCGGGAGATTAGATTTGTGTGGGAGAACAAAATCTCTGCTGCGTGTCTAGGGCAGCATGGTGGCACAGTGGTTAGCACTGCTGCCTCACAGCACCAGGGACCCAGGTTCGATTCCCGGCTTGGGTCACTGTCTGTGTGGAGTTTGCACGTTCTCCATGTGTCTGTGTGGGTTTCCTCCGGGTGCTCCGGTTTCCTCCCACACTCCAAAGATGTGCGGGTTAGGTGGATTGGCCGTGCTGAATTGCCCCAGTATGCGTAGGTTAGGGGGGTTAGTGAGGTAAATGCGTGGGGGGGTGGGGGGTGGTGGCTGGGTAAGATGCCTGTTAGAATGTCGTTGGGAACTCGATGGGTTGAATGGCCTCTTTCTGCACTGTAGGGATTCTGTGATTCTATGAAGTTAAAGTGGCTGGGTGGGTATGGTGTTGGGGAAATGTCTGACCATTCTGTCTGTGCTGGAGGCTAGTTATCATTGTTAGAATTAAAGAACTCGGCTCCATGGTTACACAGAAAGTAAAGCACGGGGACAGGTGATGCAGTCTGACTGATTAACGCTGGTGTTTAAGCTCCATACAAGCCTTCACCAATACCCCACCCCTCTACTCCATCAGCAACTCCTTCCATCCCTGCATTCCTCCATGTATTTGTACAGCATCTCCTTAAATGCAGCTGTGCTCATTGTAAACAGAAACACAGCAACTGTGGTCATCAGGGAGGAGGAACTTCAGTTAGATAGAAAGAACAAAGAACACTACAG